>NW_027002595.1:0-7500 GCF_036934945.1 Oncorhynchus masou masou
TATTGTTATTACGGGTCTCGTCCCGTGTATTGTTATTACGGGTCTCACCTCGTGTATTGTTATTACAGGTCTCGTCCTGTGTATTGTTATTACAGGTCTCAACTCGTGTATTGTTATTACAGGTCCCGTCCTGTGTATTGTTATTACAGGTCTCAACTCGTGTATTGTTATTACAGGTCTGCGTCCTGTGTATTGTTATTACAGGTCTCAACTCGTGTATTGTTATTACAGGTCTCGTCCTGTGTATTGTTATTATGGGTCCCGTCCCGTGTATTGTTATTACATGTCTCGTCCTGTGTATTGTTATTACGGGTCTTGTCTCATGTATTGTTATTATGGGTCTCATCCCGTGTATTGTTATTACAGGTCTCGTCCCGTGTATTGTTATTATGGGTCTCGTCCCGTGTATTGTTATTACAGGTCTCGTCCTGTGTATTGTTATTAGAGGTCTTGTCTCATGTATTGTTATTACAGGTCTCGTCCTGTGTATTGTTATTACGGGTCTCGTCCTGTGTATTGTTATTACAGGTCTCGTCCTGTGTATTGTTATTACAGGTCTCGTCCTGTGTATTGTTATTACAGGTCTCGTCCTGTGTATTGTTATTACAGGTCTCGTCCTGTGTATTGTTATTACAGGTCTCGTCCTGTGTATTGTTATTATGGGTCTCGTCCCGTGTATTGTTATTACAGGTCTCGTCCTGTGTATTGTTATTACGGGTCTTGTCTCATGTATTGTTATTACAGGTCTCGTCCTGTGTATTGTTATTACGGGTCTCGTCCTGTGTATTGTTATTACGGGTCCGTCCTGGTATTGTTATTACAGGTCTCGTCCTGTGTATTGTTATTACGGGTCTCGTCCTGTGTATTGTTATTACAGGTCTCGTCCTGTGTATTGTTATTACGGGTCTCGTCCTGTGTATTGTTATTACAGGTCTCGTCCTGTGTATTGTTATTACAGGTCTCGTCCTGTGTATTGTTATTACAGGTCTCGTCCCGTGTATTGTTATTACGGGTCTCGTCCTGTGTATTGTTATTACAGGTCTCGTCCTGTGTATTGGTATTACGGGTCTTGTCTCATGTATTGTTATTACGGGTCTCGTCCTGTGTATTGTTATTACAGGTCTCGTCCTGTGTATTGTTATTACGGGTCTTGTCTCATGTATTGTTATTACAGGTCTCGTCCTGTGTATTGTTATTACAGGTCTCGTCCTGTGTATTGTTATTATGGGTCTCGTCCCGTGTATTGTTATTACAGGTCTCGGCCCTGTGTATTGTTATTACGGGTCTTGTCTCATGTATTGTTATTATGGGTCTTGTCTCATGTATTGTTATTACGGGTCTCGTCCTGTGTATTGTTATTACGGGTCTCGTCCTGTGTATTGTTATTACGGGTCTCGCCCTGTGTATTGTTATTACGGGTCTCGTCCCGTGTGTTGTTATTACGGGTCTCGTCTCATGGGCTTACATATCTGTCTTTTTATTCTTATTACAGGTCTCGTCCTGTGTATTGTTATTACGGGTCTTGTCTCATTTATTGTTATTACAGGTCTCACCCTGTGTATTGTTATTACGGGTCTCGTCTCAGAAGAAGATACGGGTCTCGTCCCGTATTGTTATTACGGGTCTCGTCCCATGTATTTATTAGAGGTTTACTCCTCGTCCCTTGGTTATTACATCTCTGTAGCTTGTATACGTGTTTGTTTTGGGCTTCATTCCTGTTCCTTTCAATGGCATGTTGTATTTTGGGTGGAGTATTAAAACCCTTTTCGCCTCCAATCATTTATACAACGTGACATACCCGCACAAACACAATAACAACAAAAAACACACACACACACACAAACAACAAAAAAAACACACACACACAACAAAAATCACACACACACAACACAACACAAAACACAAGCACAACAACACACAGCGCAAAACACACCCACACACAATACAAAACACACCCGCACACAACATAAAACACACACACGCACAAAACACACACACGCACAAAACATACACTAGGACTGCTAGCAGATATTTCTTTCTGGGCTGAGCATGCATTATTCAGTAACAGGTTCATTAATGAGGCTCAGGCTCTCCTCACCCATTAGGAGCACTGCATGTATAATTACGGAGTCATCAGATCAACCACTGCATTAACTGGGCCACAGCACTTAACATGATCCCCATTCCTGATAGTTAGAAGCCCTCACAGCTTTATCTGCAAAGTACAAACACATTAGCTCAACTGTTCCACGAACTTGACCTTTCATAGCCTCAACTCTAGCCTCAACCACTGCACTGAAACAACATTATGTTAACATCTCTCAGACACAAAAAATAAACCACCAATTAAATCAACCAATTTAACTGTCAGGGTCACCGAAGGTCACAGTCCAGACTCTATGATCACACAACCACAGCAGAGCTGAATTAACACAGTCACATACGGACCAATTACATTTGTTACATTTTAGTCGCTTAGCAGACGCTCTTATCCAGAGCGACTAGGGTTACGTGCTTTGCTCAAGGGCAAATAAACAGATTGTTCACCTAGTCAGCTTGGGGACACAAACCATTGACCTTTCAGATATTGGCCCAAAAGCTCTTAATCGCTAGGCTACTTGCCACCCTATTAGGAGAGAGAGCTCTATGGACAGTCCTATTAGGAGAGAGAGCTCCATGGACACTCCAATTTGGAGAGAGACCTTTATGGACAGTCCTATTAGGAGAGAGAGCTCTATGGACAGTCATATTAGGAGAGAGAGCTCCATGGACACTCCTATTAGGAGAGAGACCTCTATGAACACTCATATTAAAACAGAGAGATCTATGGACACTCATATTAGTCGAGAGAGAGCTCTATGGACATTCCTATAAGGAGAGAGAGAGATCTATGGACACTCATATTAGTCGAGAGAGAGAGCTCTATGGACATTCCTATAAGGAGAGAGAGAGATCTATGGACATTCCTATAAGGAGAGAGAGAGAGCTCTCGGGTGACATTCCTATAAGGAGAGAGAGAGAGATCTATGGACATTCCTATAAGGAGAGAGAGAGAGATCTATGGACATTCCTATAAGGAGAGAGAGAGATCTATGGACACTCATATTAGTCGAGAGAGATCTATGGACATTCCTATAAGGAGAGAGAGAGATCTATGGACACTCATATCAGTCTATAAGAGAGAGAGAGCTCTATGGACATTCCTATAAGGGAGAGAGAGAGAGCTCTCTATGGACATTCCTATAAGGAGAGAGAGAGAGATCTATGGACACTCATATTAGTCTAGAGAGAGAGCTCTATGGACATTCCTATAAGAGAGAGAGAGATCTATGGACATTCCTATCATATTATGGACATTCCTTTTATAAGGAGAGAGAGAGAGCTATAATGGAGAGAGAGATCTATGGACATTCCTATAAGGAGAGAGAGAGCTCTATGGACATTCCTATAAGGAGAGAGAGAGATCTATGGACATTCCTATAAGGAGAGAGAGAGCTCTATGGACATTCCTATAAGTAGAGAGAGAGAGATCTATGGACATTCCTATAAGGAGAGAGAGAGAGATCTATG
The DNA here is from genome assembly GCF_036934945.1 of Oncorhynchus masou masou. Classification (NCBI taxonomy): domain Eukaryota; kingdom Metazoa; phylum Chordata; class Actinopteri; order Salmoniformes; family Salmonidae; genus Oncorhynchus; species Oncorhynchus masou. The sequence goes on from NW_027002595.1 coordinate 3,571, forward strand.
GACATTCCTATAAGGAGAGATAGAGAGATCTATGGACATTCCTATAAGGAGAGAGAGATCTATGGACATTCCTATAAGGAGAGAGAGAGAGATCTATGGACATTCCTATAAGGAGAGAGAGAGAGATCTATGGACATTCCTATAAGGAGAGATAGAGATCTAGACATTCCTATAAGGAGAGAGAGAGAGATCTATGGACATTCCTATAAGGAGAGAGAGAGAGATCTATGGACATTCCTATAAGGAGAGAGAGATCTATGGACATTCCTATAAGGAAGGAGAGAGAGAGAGAGATCTATGGACATTCCTATAAGGAGAGAGAGAGAGATCTATGGACATTCCTATAAGGAGAGATAGAGATCTATGGACATTCCTATAGACTCATATTAAACATTGTCCTATAAGTCTGACACCAACCCCAGAGCTAACCCCACTGTGACTACACCAGCTAACCCCACTGTGATAACCCCACTGTGACTACATTCAGCTAACCCACTGTGACAACACCAGCTAACCCCACTGTGACTACAATCACCAGCTAACCCCACTGTGACTACACCAGCTAACCCCACTGTGACTACACCAGCTAACCCCACTGTGACTACACCAGCTAACCCCAGGACAACACCAGCTAACCCCACTGTGAGCTAAGACTGTGACTACACCAGCTAACCCCACTGTGACAACACCAGCTAACCCCACTGTGACTACACCAGTAACCCCACTGTGACTCCTAACCCCAGTGACTATACAGCTACCCCATGTCTGACACTAGACAACCCAGCTAACTGTGACAACACCAGCTAACCCCACTGTGACTACAACAGCTAACCCCACTGTGACAACACCACTAACCCCACTGTGACTACACCATTTAACCCCACTGTGACTACACCAGTTAACCCCACTGTGACAAACCAGCTAAAGCCACTTGTGACTACACCAGTTAACCCCACTGTGACAACACCAGCTACCCCAGTGACAACACCATTTAGCCCCTGTGACTGTAAAACAGGCTAACATTTAACCACTGTGACTACACCAGTTAACCTCAACTGTAAAACAGGCTAACACCACTGTGACTACACCAGCTAACCCAACTGTAAAACCAGCTAACCCCATTGTGACTAGACCAGTTAACCCCACTGTAAAACCAGCTAACCCCATTGTGACTACACCAGCTAACCACTGTCAAAACGTTGGCCTGGGGGATAGGTTTAAGACGTGATGATGATGTCATGAATACTCCTTCCCCCTTTTTCCTCTCTACCCTACTGAGGTTAATGAACTATATTCTGGTAATGAACTATATTCAACAATTGAACATATGTGGTGGTACTTAATGATTATGATGTCAGTTCGGTTGTCGTCTGAGACATTCTCATCAATGAGATGACAAACTCTACAGTGGAAAGTCTACACATCAGAGTTATCGGATTCACATGGAATTGTTGTTCAATTGAAATGTTTGAACATGAAATTATTTGTGATGGGATGAAATGTGATTTTAGCTTCTAAAATGTGAGATGTGGGTTTTCATAAGATATTGCTGTTCACTCAGTGGCCCACCCACGTAAAGAGACAGAGGTTGTAAACTATGAAACACACCCTTTTCTCCCTTCCTATATAAAGCCTTGACGACAACATAACTTCCTGTTTCGAGGATAGGAGGGCGACGGTCCTATGTCAGAATGGTTCAGAACGAAGCCAACATCAGCATGAGCTTTGGTTGCGAATGGTATGAACTTTGAACTCTTATTCACTACAGAAGTGATACCTCCTAGCTATTGAGTTAGCAACCGCAGCTGCAAACGCAGGATAGGAAGGAACAGACAGAGTATTCTGTCTATCACACAACGACATTACTACAACGTATCCAATTGACAACCAGAGACATTCTTAAAGGACAGAGGACTCGGTTTGGCAACACGACCTTCCATCTACCACCAACCTACTGAAGCGCATCTCAGAGTAAATATTTATTGCATTTTCCTTTTCCAAATGGGCGGTAATTTAGAATGCATAAGATACTGTATTTATGATAGCACAGCTTCGCCTGTTCACCAGTCTCCCGCTCTTTCACTCAAACCCCGCCCCTTTTCCTTTGTGTAAACCAGCTGTCATATCTGTTCCGCCCACTAGGGACGTTTTCCTTTATGACTTAATTTGTAATCAAGTTATGATTAATTGTCTGTATGTGAATTCTGTGATTAGTTAGGTATTTAGTAAATAAATATTTAAACCCAATGTTGTATTGCTGATTCAAATTGTTAGCCAGGGTTCTTGCAGATAAACCAAGAATTTACAACTTTCAGATAAGACGATTGTCACACCCTGACCATAGTTTACTTTGTATGTTTATTATGTTTGGTCAGGTCAGGGTGTGATCTGAGGGGGTTTTTCTATGTTGGGATGTGTTGTTTGTCTATTTCTATGTTGCCTGGATATGGTTCTCCAATCAGAGGCAGGTGTTCGTCATTGTCTCTGATTGGGAACCATATTTAGGTAGCCTGGGTTTCACTGTGTGTTTGTGGGTGGTTGTTCCTGTCTCTGTGTTTTGCACCAGATAGGGCTGTTTCGGTTTTCGCACGTTTGTTATTTTTTAAGTTTATTGTGTATAGTTTCTTTAATTAAAAAATGAATAACAACCACGTTGCATTTTGGTCTGCTCCTCCTTCCCAAAATGAAAGCCAGATTATGACACTGATTAATATTGACTGCTATGGATGTAAAATATTACTAGGTCTTTAAGAGTTTATTCTAAAGATAACAGCTCTATAAATATTAATTTGTGGTCCGACTCTCTAGCTAATTACATTTACATGATTAGCTCAATCAGGTAATATTAATTACGGATAAATTATTTTATTGAATAGCATGTCATATCAATTAATCAGGCATAGCCAAAGACACGACACCCCACTGTGACTACACCAGTTTACCCCACTGTAAAAGCAGTTAACACTACTGTGACTACACCAGTTTACCCCACTGTAAAAGCAGTTAACCCCACTGTGACAACACCAGTTTACCCAACTGTAAAACCAGCTAACCCCACTGTGACTACACCAGCTAACCCCACTGTGACTACACCAGTTAACCCCACTGTGACTACACCAGCTCACCCACTGTGACTACACCAGTTGACTACACCAGTTAACCCCACTGTGACTACACCAGCTAACCCCACTGTGACTACACCAGTTAACCCCACTGTGACTACACCAGTTAACCCCACTGTGACTACACCAGTTAACCCCACTGTGACTATACCAGCTAACCCCACTGTGACTACACCAGCTAACCCCACTGTGACTACACCAGCTAACCCCACTGTGACTACATCAAGTAGCCCCACTGTGACTACACTAGTTAACCCCACTGTGACTACATCAAGGAGCCCCACTGTGACTACACTAGTTAAACCCACTGTGACTACACTAGTTAAACCCACTGTGACTTACACCAGCTAATCCCATTGAGACTACACCAGCTAACCCCATTGTGACTACACCATATAACCCCCCTGTGACTACACCAACTAATCCCAATGTTTCTACACCAGTTAACCCCACTGTGACTACACTAGTGAACCCCCACTGTGACTTTCCCAGATAACAGGGATGCCTGTCCAACACCAACCCACTGTTACTACATCAGCAATCCCATTGAGCATACAGTACAGCTAACCCCATTGTGACTAAACACTAGAGAACCCCACAGGTGGACTTTCCTTAAAACAACAGGGATGTGTCCACCATCCCCACTGTGACTACCCTTGAGTTGTTGTATACCAGCTCAGAGCAGTGTCTTTGCATGATGTGCTCGAATAAAGCCTTAAAGCGCAGTCAAACTGCTTTTGAGAGACTCACACTTTGGAACTAAAATAGACAGTATGTTCTACATCCCACTGTTCTCTGTGGTGTCTGT
>NW_027002595.1:12500-17500 GCF_036934945.1 Oncorhynchus masou masou
CTGCCTTCATATCTATTCATCCTATGACCCCAGTATCTCTCCTCATCTCTATCTCGTACTGCCTTCAAATCCATTCTCTATGACCCCAGTATCTCTCCTCATCTCTATCTCGTACTGCCTTCAAGTCCATTCTCTATGACCCCAGTACCTCTCCTCATCTCTATCTCGTACTGCCTTCATATCTATTCATCCTATGACCCCAGTATCTCTCCTCATCTCTATCTCGTACTGCCTTCATATCTATTCATCCTATGACCCCAGTATCTCCTCATCTCTATCTCGTACTGTCTTCATATCTATTCATCATATGACCCCAGTATCTCTCCTCATCTCTATCTCGTACTGCCTTCATATCTATTCATCCTATGACCCCAGTATCTCTCCTCATCTCTATCTCGTACTGCCTTCATATCTATTCATCCTATGACCCCAGTATCTCTCCTCATCTCTATCTCGTACTGCCTTCATATCTATTCATCCTATGACCCCAGTATCTCTCCTCATCTCTATCTCATACTGCCTTCATATCTTTTCATCCTATGACCACAGTATCTCTCCTCATCCCTATCTCGTACTGCCTTCATATCCTATTCATCCTATGACCCCAGTATCTCTCCTCATCTCTATCTCGTACTGCCTTCATATCTATTCATCCTATGACAGTATCTCTCCTCATCTCTATCTCATACTGCCTTCATATCTATTCATCCTATGACCCCAGTATCTCTCCTCATCTCTATCTCGTACTGCCTTCAAGTCCATTCTCTATGACCCCAGTATCTCTCCTCATCTCTATCTCTCGTACTGCCTTCATATCTATTCATCCTATGACCCCAGTATCTCTCCTCATCTCTATTTCGTACTGCCTTCAAGTCCATTCTCTATGACCCCAGTATCTCTCCTCATCTCTATCTCGTACTGCCTTCAAATCCATTCTCTATGACCCCAGTATCTCTCCTCATCTCTATCTCGTACTGCCTTCATATCTATTCATCCTATGACCCCAGTATCTCTCCTCATCTCTATCTCATACTGCCTTCATATCTATTCATCCTATGACCCCAGTATCTCTCCTCATCTCTATCTCGTACTGCCTTCATATCTATTCATCCTATGACCCCAGTATCTCTCCTCATCTCTATCTCGTACTGCCTTCAAATCCATTCTCTATGACCCCAGTATCTCTCCTCATCTCTATCTCGTACTGCCTTCAAGTCCATTCTCTATGACCCCAGTACCTCTCCTCATCTCTATCTCGTACTGCCTTCATATCTATTCATCCTATGACCCCAGTATCTCTCCTCATCTCTATCTCGTACTGCCTTCATATCTATTCATCCTATGACCCCAGTATCTCTCCTCATCTCTATCTCGTACTGCCTTCATATCTATTCATCCTATGACCCCAGTATCTCTCCTCATCTCTATCTCGTACTGCCTTCATATCTATTCATCCTATGACCCCAGTATCTCTCCTCATCTCTATCTCGTACTGCCTTCATATCTATTCATCCTATGACCCCAGTATCTCTCCTCATCTATATCTCGTACTGCCTTTATATCTATTCATCCTATAACCCCAGTATCTCTCCTCATCTCTATCTCGTACTGCCTTCATATCTATTCATCCTATGACCCCAGTATCTCTCCTCATCTCTATCTCGTACTGCCTTCATATCTATTCATCCTATGACCCCAGTATCTCTCCTCATCTCTATCTCGTACTGCCTTCAAATCCATTCTCTATGACCCCAGTATCAACACTGTCCCTTCAACACTGTCCCACATTCCTAAAGGTTATTCATGTATAGATTTTTATTAGTAGTGTGTTGTACGAGATGCTGTGTTTATGTGTGGTTGATTGGGAGGGGGGGGCGCGGGAGTTGAGAGGTCAGCTATACCCCCAGAGCTCTGAGACCATCTGTCCCTCCGGATCCCATTACCCCACCATGAATACACCCAGTCCCTCCGGATCCCATTACCTCACCATGAATACACCCAGTCCCACCGGATCCCATTACCTCACCATGAATACACCCAGTCCCTCCGGATCCCATTACCCCACCATGAATACACCCAGTCCCTCCTGATCCCATTACCCACCATGAATAAACCCAGTCCCTCCTGATCCATCTACCCTACCATGAATAAACCCAGTCCCTCCTGATCCCATTACCCCACCATGAATATACCCAGTCCCTCCTGACCCCATTACCACACCATGAATACACCCAGTCCCTACCTTTATCCCAATACCCCACCATGAATAAGCCCAGTCCCTCCTGACCCCATTACCCCACCATGAATACACCCAGTCCCTCCTGATCCCATTACACCACCATGAATACACCCAGTCCCTCCTGATCCCATTACCCCACCATGAATACACCCAGTCCCTCCGGATCCTATTACCTCACCATGAATACACCCAGTCCCTCCTGATCCCATTACCCCACCATGAATACACCCAGTCCCTCCTGATCCCATTACCCCACCATGAATACACCCAGTCCCTCGGATCCCATTACCCCACCATGAATACACCCAGTCCCTCCGGATCCCATTACCTCACCATGAATACACCCAGTCCCACCGGATCCCATTACCTCACCATGAATACACCCAGTCCCTCCGGATCCCATTACCCCACCATGAATAAACCCAGTCCCTCCGGATCCCATTACCCCACCATGAATAAACCCAGTCCCTCCTGATCCATCTACCCTACCATGAATAAACCCAGTCCCTCCTGATCCCATTACCCCACCATGAATATACCCAGTCCCTCCTGACCCCATTACCACACCATGAATACACCCAGTCCCTCCGGATCCCATTACCTCACCATGAATACACCCAGTCCCTCCGGATCCCATTACCTCACCATGAATACACCCAGTCCCTCCGGATCCCATTACCACACCATGAATACACCCAGTCCCTCCGGATCCCATTACCCCACCATGAATAAACCCAGTCCCTCCGGATCCCATTACCCCACCATGAATACACCCAGTCCCTCCGGATCCCATTACCCCACCATGAATACACCCAGTCCCACCGGATCCCATTACCTCACCATGAATACACCCAGTCCCTCCGGATCCCATTACCCCACCATGAATACACCCAGTCCCTCCGGATCCCATTACCTCACCATGAATACACCCAGTCCACCGGATCCCATTACCTCACCATGAATACACCCAGTCCCTCCGGATCCCATTACCCCACCATGAATAAACCCAGTCCCTCCTGACCCCATTACCACACCATGAATACACCCAGTCCCTCCGGATCCCATTACCCCACCATGAATACACCCAGTCCCTCCTGACCCCATTACCACACCATGAATACACCCAGTCCCTACCTTTATCCCAATACCCCACCATGAATACACCCAGTCCCTCCTGACCCCATTACCCCACCATGAAATACACCCAGTCCCTCCTGATCCCATTACTCCACCATGAATACACCCAGTCCTTCCTGATCCCATTACCCCACCATGAATAAACCCAGTCCCTCCTGATCCCATTACCCCACCATGAATACACCCAGTCCCTCCTGATCCCATTACCCCACCATGAATACACCCAGTCCCTCCGGATCCTATTACCTCACCATGAATACACCCAGTCCCTCCTGATCCCATTACCCCACCATGAATACACCCAGTCCCTCCTGATCCCATTACCCCACCATGAATAAACCCAGTCCCTCCGGATCCCATTACCCCACCATGAATAAACCCAGTCCCTCCGGATCCCATTACCCCACCAGGAATACACCCAGTCCCTCCGGATCCCATTACCCCACCAGGAATACACCCCAGTCCCTCCGGATCCCATTACCTCACCATGAATACACCCAGTCCCTCCGGATCCCATTACCCCACCATGAATACACCCAGTCCCTCCGGATCCCATTACCCCACCATGAATACACCCAGTCCCTCCGGATCCCATTACCCCACCACATGAATACACCCAGTCCCTCCGGATCCCATTACCCCACCATGAATACACCCAGTCCCCAGACATAAGAAGTGAAGAGAGGAGCAATAGAGGGGTGAGGAGATGGTCTGATGGGAGGACAGGGGTGGATTGGAGGAGAAGAGTCTAATGAAAGGAGAGGGGTCTGATGAGAGGGAGAGGAGATGGGTCTGATGGGAGGAGAGGAGAGGGGTCTGGATGAGAGGAGAGGAGATGGGTCTGAATGGAGGAGAGGAGATGGGTCTGAATGGAGGAGAGGAGAGGGGTCTGAATGGAGGACAGGGGTCTGATGAGAGGAGAGGAGAGGGGTCTGATGGGAGGAGAGGAGAGGGGTCTGATGGGAGGAGAGGAGATGGGTCTGATGGGGAGGGGAGAGGAGAGGGGGTCTGATGGGGAGAGAGGAGAGGGGTCTGATGGGAGGAGAGGAGATGGGTCTGAATGGAGGAGAGAGGAGAGGGTCTGAATGGAGAAGAGGAGAGGGGTCTGATGAGAGGAGAGGAGATGGGTCTGAATGGAGGAGAGGGGAGGGGTCTGATGGGGAGGAGAGGAGAGGGTCTGATGGGAGGAGAGGAGATGGGTCTGAATGGAGGAGAGGGAGATGGGTCTGATGGGAGGAGAGGGGTCTGATGAGAGGAGAGGGGTCTGATGAGAGGAGAGGAGATGGGTCTGAATGGAGGAGAGGGGTCTGATGAGAGGAGAGGGGTCTAATGAGAGGAGAGGGGGTCTGATGAGAGGAGATGAGTCTGAATGAGAGGAGAGGGTCTGATGAGAGGAGAGGAGATGGGTCTGAATGAGGAGAGGAGAGGGCCTGATGAGAGGAGAGGGGTCTGATGGGAGGAGAGGGGGTCTGATGGAGGAGAGGGGGTCTGATGAGAGGAGAGGGGCCTGATGAGAGGAGAGGGGTCTGATGAGAGGAGAGGGGTCTGATGAGAGCAGAGGGGTCTGATGAGAGGAGAGGGGCCTGATGAGAGGAGAATGGTCTGTAGGTGAGGGGAGAGGAGG
>NW_027002595.1:25000-38417 GCF_036934945.1 Oncorhynchus masou masou
TCTCTGTTTCTCTAACTTTCTGCCTATCTATCCTGCTGTCTCCCTCACTCTCTGCATTTCTAACTCCCTGTCTCCCTCCCTCTATCTATCTCTAACTTTCTTTCTCTAACTCTCTGCCTCCTCCCTCTCTGTTTCTCTGTCTCCTCCCTCTGTCTCCTCCCACTCTGTCTCTCCTCTCTGTCTCTCTCCTCTCAGTCTCTCTCACTCTCAGTCTCTCTCCCTCTGTCTCTCTCTTTACACTGTCTCTCCCACACTCTCTGTGTCCATCCCTTTCTGTCTCCCTCCCTCTCTGTCTTCCTATCGCTCTGTCTCCCTCCCTCTCTGTCTCTCTTTCCTCTCTTTCTCCCTCTCCGTCTCCCTCCCTCTCCGTCACTCTCCTTCTCCCTCTCCCTCCTCTCCGTCTCACCTCCCTCTCCGTCACTCTCCTTCTCCATCTCCCTCTCGCTCAGTCTCTCTCACTCTCTGTCTCTCTCTCTCTCTCTCTCTCTCTGTATATCTTCCTCTCTCTCATTCCTCTCTGTCTCCCCTCCCTCTCCGTCTAACTCCCCTCACGCCTCTCTCACTCTCCTTCTCCGTCTCCTCTCTTCCCTCTCTCTCCTTCTCCCTCCTTCTCCGTCTCCCTCTCTCCATCTCTCTCACTTTGTCTATCTCCCTCTCTGTATCTCTCCTCTCTGTATCTCTCCCTCTCTATCTCATTCCCTCTCCGTCTCCCTGCCTCTTCGTCACTCTACGTCTCCTCTCTCTCTGTCCCTCTCTCTCCTTCTCCCTGCTTCTCCGCCCTCCTCTCTCCGTCTCTCTCTCTCTGTCTCTCCTCTACGTCTCCCTCTCTCCATCTCCTCTCTCCATCTCCCTCTCTCTCCATCGCACTCTCTCCATCTCCCTCTCTCTCCGCCTCCCTCTCTCTCTGTCTCCTCTATCCGCCTCTCTCTCTCCGTCTCCCTCTCTCTCCGCTCTCTCTCCGTCTCCCTCTCTCTCAGTCTCTCTCTCTCTGTCCCTCTCTCTCAGTCCCCCCCTCTCAGCCCCTCTCTCCGTCTCCCTCTCTCTCCGTCTCACTCCCTCTCCGTCACTCTCCTTCTCAGTCTCACACCCTCACCGTCACTGTCCTTCTCCATCTCTCTCTTTTCCCTCCTCTACATCTCACTCCTTCTCCGTCTCCCTCTCTCTCCGTCTCCCTCTCTCTCCATATCTCTCTCTCCGTCTCTCTCCTTCTCAGTCTCACACCCTCACCGTCACTGTCCTTCTCCATCTCTCTCTCTCTTTTCCCTCCCTCCCACATCTCACTCCTTCTCCATCTCCTCTCTCACCATCTCCCTCTCTCTCCATCTCCTCTCCCTCCGTCTCCGTATGTGGATAGGGGGTGTTCCCTCTGCTGTTTCCTGAAGTCCACAATCATCTCGTTAGTTTTGTTGACGTTGAAAGTGAGGTTATTTTCCTGACACCACACTCGAGGCCCTCACCTCCTCCCTGTAGGCCATCTTGTCGCTATTGGTAATCAAGCCTACCACTGTTGTGTCGTCCGCAAACTTGATGATTGAGTTGGAGGCGTGCGTGGCCCGCAGTCGTGGGTGAACAGGGAGTACAGGAGAGGGATAAGAACGCACCTTGTGGGGCCCCAGTGTTGAGGATCAGCATGGTGGAGATGTTGTTGCCTACCCTCACCACCTGGGGGCGGCCCGTCAGGAAGTCCAGTACCCAGTTGCACAGGGCGGGGTCGAGACCCAGGGTCTCGAGCTTGATGACGAGCTTGGAGGGTACTATGGTGTTGAATGCCGAGCTGTAGTCGATGAACAGCATTCTCACATAGGTATTCCTCTTGTCCAGGTGGGTTAGGGCAGTGTGCAGTGTGTTTGAGATTGCATCGTCTGTGGACCTATTTGGGCAGTAAGCAAATTGGAGTGGGTCTAGGGTGTCAGGTAGGGTGGAGGTGATATGGTCCTTGACTAGTCTCTCAAAGCACTTCATGATGACGGAAGTGAGTGCTACATGGGCGGTAGTCGTTTAGCTCAGTTACCTTAGCTTTCTTGGGAACAGGAACAATGGTGGCCCTCTTGAAGCATGTGGGAACAACAGACTGGGATAGGGATTGATTGAATATGTCCATAAACACACCAGCCAGCTGGTCATGCTCTGAGGGCGCGGCTGGGGATGCCGTTTGGGCTTGCAGCCTTTCGAGGGTTAACACGTTTAAATGTTTTACTCACCTCGGCTTTTTTATTTTTTATTTTACCTTTATTTAACCAGGCAAGTCAGTTAAGAACACATTCTTATTTTCAATGACGGCCTGGGAACAGTGGGTTAACTGCCTGTTCAGGGGCAGAACGACAGATTTGTACCTTGTCAGCTTGGGGGGTTTGAACTCACAACCTTCCGGTTACTAGTCCAACGCTCTAACCACTAGGCCACCATGCAGTGAAGGAGAGTCCGCATGTTTTAGTTGTGGCCGTGTCCGTGGCACTGTATTGTCCTCAAACCGGGCAAAACAGTTATTTAGTCTGCCTGGGAGCAAGACATCCTGGTCCGTGACGGGCTGGTTTTTTTTTGTAATCCGTGATTGACTGTAGACCCTGCCACATACCTCTTGTGTCTGAGCCGTTGAATTGAGATTCTACTTTGTCTCTATACTGGACGCTTTGCTTGTTTGATTGCCTTGCGGAGGGAACAGCTACACTGTTTGTATTCGGTCATGTTTCCGGTCACCTTGCCCTGATTAAAAGCAGTGTTTCGTGCTTTCAGTTTCAGGCGAATGCTGCCATCAATCCTCTGTTTCTGGTTGGGGAATGTTTCACCTTCTGTCTCTTTCGCTCCTTCACATTCACTTCATCTGCTTCTTGCCTTTTTAATAAATGAATGTGTGTGGAAACACATGTAGCGTGTCATTTGGTAAAAGCATGTTCACTTGACCATGGCATTTCCATGTTCGACAAGACATGTTCACATTTAAGCTGAAACTGAAAACACACACGCATTGTTCATGTGAGTGAGGAAGGATAACCAGTGTGATATGTGCCATTGATATGACTAATTGTTGTATAAGTGATGAGTATGGAGTTTGATGGGGAGTCTGGCTTACTAGGTCTGAAAGACTGAGTTGATTCATGGATGTCTGATATCTTTGGGCACCATAGTAACTGAATGACTGGAACATGAGCACTTCCTGTACCTGAGTCTACACACATCATTGTAGCATTTGTAGTCTCTCCCTGTCATCATAGTGTGTGTAGACTCACCCTGTCATCACAGTGTGTGTAGTCTCATCCTGTCATCATAGTGTCTAGTCTCCTCCTGTCATCAGGTGTAGTCTCACCCTGTCATCATAGTGTGTCTAGTCTCCTCCTGTCATCATAGTGTGTGTAGTCTCACCCTGTCATACAGTAGTGTGTAGTCTCATCCTGTCATCATAGTGTGTGTAGTCTCATCCTGGCATTATAGTGTGTGTAGTCTCACCCTGTCATCATAGTGTGTCTAGTCTCCTCCTGTCATCATAGTGTGTGTAGTCTCACCCTGTCATCACAGTGTGTGTAGTCTCATCCTGTCATCATAGTGTGTAGTCTCACCCAGTCATCATAGTGTGTGTGTCTCACCGTCATCACAGTGTGTGTAGTCTCACCCTGTCATCATAGTGTGTGTAGTCTCACCCTGTCATCACAATGTGTAGTCTCACCCTGTCATTATAATGTGTAGTCTCACCAGTCATTATAGTGTGTGGGGTCTCACCTGCCATTATAGTGTGTGTAGTCTCACCCAGGCCATTATAGTGTGTGTAGTCTCCCCTGTCATTATATTGTGTGTAGTCTCACCCTGCCATTATAGTGTGTGTAGTCTCACCCAGTCTTTATAGTGTGTGTAGTCTCACCCAGTCATTATAATGTGTGTAGTCTCACCCAGTAGTTATAGTGTGTGTAGTCTCACCCGTCATCATAGTGTGTAGATTTACCCTGTCATCATAGTGTGTGTAGTCTCACCCAGTCATCATAGTGTGTGTAGTCTCATCCTGTCATTATAGTGTGTGTAGTCTCACCCTGTCATCATAGTGTGTGTAGATTTACCCTGTCATAGTGTGTGTAGTCTCACCCAGTCATCATAGTGTGTGTAGTCTCACCCTGTCATCATACAGTGTGAAGTCTCACCCTGTCATCATAGTGTGTGTATACTCACCCTATATCATAGTACAGTGGGGCAAAAAAGTATTTAGTCAGCCACAAATTGTGCAAGTTCTCCCACTTAAAAAGATGAGAGAGGCCTGTAATTTTCATCATAGGTACACTTCAACTATGGCAGACAAAATTATTTCTCTAAGTCTTCACAAGGTTTTCACACACTGTTGCTGGTATTTTGTCCCATTCTTCCGTGTAGATCTCCTCTAGAGCAGTGATGGTTTGGGGCTGTTGCTGGGCAACACGGACTTTCAACTCCTCCAAAGATTTTCTATGGTTGAGATCTGGAGACTGGCTAGCCACCCAGGACCTTGAAATGCTTCTTACGAAGCCACCCCTTGTTGCTCCGGGCGGTGTGTTTGGGATCATTGTCATGCTGAAAGACCCAGCCACATTTCATCTTCAATGCCCTTGCTGATGGAAGGAGGTTTTCACCAAATCTCACAATACATGGCCCCATTCATTCTTACCTTTACACGGATCAGTTGTCCTGGTTCCTTTGCAGAAAACAGCCCACCCTGTCATCATATTGTGTGTAGTCTCACCCTGTCATCATATTGTGTGTAGTCTCACCCTGTCATCAGAGTGTGTGTAGTCTCACCCTGTCATCATAGTGTGTGTAGTCTCACCCTGTCATCATAGTGTGTGTAGTCTCACCCTGTCATCACAGTGTGTGTAGACTCAGCCTGTCATCACAGTGTGTAGACTCAGCCTGTCATCACAGTGTGTGTAGACTCAGCCTGTCATCATAGTGTGTAGACTCAGCCTGTCATCACAGTGTGTAGACTCAGCCTGTCATCATAGTGTGTGTAGACTCAGCCTGTCATCATAGTGTGTGTAGTCTCACCCTGTCATCATAGTGTGTGTAGTCTCACCCTGTCATCACAGTGTGTGTAGACTCAGCCTGTCATCACAGTGTGTAGACTCAGCCTGTCATCACAGTGTGTAGACTCAGCCTGTCATCATAGTGTGTGTAGACTCAGCCTGTCATCACAGTGTGTAGACTCAGCCTGTCATCACAGTGTGTAGACTCAGCCTGTCATCACAGTGTTTGTAGACTCAGCCTGTCATCACAGTGTGTGTAGACTCAGCCTGTCATCATAGTGTGTGTAGACTCAGCCTGTCATCACAGTGTGTGTAGACTCAGCCTGTCATCACAGTGTTTGTAGACTCAGCCTGTCATCACAGTGTGTGTAGACTCAGCCTGTCATAGTGTGTGTAGACTCACCCTGTCATCACAGTGTGTAAACTCAGCCTGTCATCAGAGTGTGTGTAGACTCAACCTGTCATCACAGTGTGTGTAAACTCAACCTGTCATCACAGTGTGTAGTCTCACCCTGTCATCACAGTGTGTAGACTCAGCCTGTCATCAGAGTGTGTGTAGACTCAGCCTGTCATCAGAGTGTGTGTAGTCTCCACCCTGTCATCAGAGTGTGTGAGACTCACCCTGTCATCAGAGTGTGTAGACTCAGCCTGTCATCAGAGTGTGTAGTCTCACCCTGTCATCAGAGTGTGTGTAGACTCAGCCTGTCATCAGAGTGTGTGTAGACTCAGCCTGTCATCAGAGTGTGTGTAGACTCAGCCTGTCATCAGAGTGTGTAAACTCAGCCTGTCATCAGAGTGTGTGTAGACTCAGCCTGTCATCAGAGTGTGTGTAGACTCAGCCTGTCATCAGAGTGTGTAGACTCAGCCTGTCATCAGAGTGTGTGTAGACTCAGCCTGTCATCAGAGTGTGTGTAGACTCACCCTGTCATCAGAGTGTGTGTAGACTCAGCCTGTCATCAGAGTGTGTGTAGTCTCACCCTGTCAGAGTGTGTGTAGACTCAGCCTGTCATCAGAGTGTGTGTAGACTCAGCCTGTCATCAGAGTGTGTGTAGACTCAGCCTGTCATCATAGTGTGTGTAAACTCAGCCTGTCATCACAGTGTGTGTAGACTCAGCCTGTCATCACAGTGTGTGTAGACTCAGCCTGTCATCACAGTGTGTGTAGACTCAGCCTGTCATCAGAGTGTGTGTAGACTCAGCCTGTCATCACAGTGTGTGTAGACTCAGCCTGTCATCACAGTGTGTGTAGACTCAGCCTGTCATCACAGTGTGTGTAAACTCAGCCTGTCATCACAGTGTGTGTAAACTCAGCCTGTCATCAGAGTGTGTGTAGACTCAGCCTGTCATCACAGTGTGTGTAGACTCAGCCTGTCATCACAGTGTGTGTAGACTCAGCCTGTCATCACAGTGTGTGTAGACTCAGCCTGTCATCACAGTGTGTGTAAACTCAGCCTGTCATCAGAGTGTTTGTAGACTCAGCCTGTCATCACAGTGTGTGTAAACTCAGCCTGTCATCAGAGTGTGTGTAGACTCAACCTGTCATCACAGTGTGTAAACTCAACCTGTCATCACAGTGTGTGTAGTCTCACCCTGTCATCACAGTGTGTGTAGACTCAGCCTGTCATCAGAGGTGTGTAGTCTCACCCTGTCATCAGAGTGTGTGTAGTCTCACCCTGTCATCAGAGTGTGTGTAGTCTCACCCTGTCATCACAGTGTGTGTAGACTCAGCCTGTCATCACAGTGTGTAGACTCAGCCTGTCATCATAGTGTGTGTAGACTCAGCCTGTCATCACAGTGTGTAGACTCAGCCTGTCATCACAGTGTGTGTAGACTCAGCCTGTCATCACAGTGTGTGTAGACTCAGCCTGTCATTACAGTGTGTTTAAACTCAGCCTGTCATCACAGTGTGTGTAAACTCAACCTGTCATCACAGTGTGTGTAGACTCAGCCTGTCATCACAGTGTGTAGACTTAGCCTGTCATCACAGTGTGTGTAGACTCAGCCTGTCATCACAGTGTGTAAACTCAACTGTCATCACAGTGTGTGTAGACTCAACCTGTCATCACAGTGTGTGTAAACTCAACCTGTCATCACAGTGTGTGTAGTCTCACCCTGTCATCAGAGTGTGTAGTCTCACCCTGTCATCAGAGTGTGTGTAGTCTCACCCTGTCATCAGAGTGTAGTCTCACCCTGTCATCAGGGTGTAGACTCAGCCTGTCATCAGAGTGTGTGTAGACTCAGCCTGTCATCACAGTGTGTAGACTCAGCCTGTCATCACAGTGTGTAAACTCAGCCTGTCATCACAGTGTGTGTAGACTCAGCCTGTCATCAGAGTGTGTAGACTCAGCCTGTCATCACAGTGTGTAGACTCAGCCTGTCATCAGAGTGTGTGTAGACTCAGCCTGTCATCAGAGTGTGTGTAGACTCAGCCTGTCATCACAGTGTGTAGTCTCACCCTGTCATCACAGTGTGTAGACTCAGCCTGTCATCAGAGTGTGTGTAGACTCAGCCTGTCATCACAGTGTGTGTAGACTCAGCCTGTCATCAGTGTGTGTAGTCTCACCCTGTCATCATAGTGTGTGTAGACTCAGCCTGTCATCAGTGTGTGTAGTCTCACCCTGTCATCATAGTGTGTGTAGACTCAGCCTGTCATCAGTGTGTGTAGTCTCACCCTGTCATAGTGTGTAGACTCAGCCTGTCATCACAGTGTGTGTAGACTCAGCCTGTCATCAGAGTGTGTAAACTCAGCCTGTCATCAGAGTGTGTAGACACTACCGGGTATAGTACTGGCTCCACTTCATCTGTCTCCTGGATGATCAGAGTTTTCCCAAAACTCACATCTGGTTCCATAGACATGATGAGACTTGACATTTTAGTCTTGTACGAAAACACACAGAGAAGACGGGTTCTGATAACAGAACTAATGCTTGGTTTGATGTCACTCTGGTATCTAGCTGGTTACATACACACTGACTAGTGTGACTGACAGTTGAATATGCTGCTTAATGACCTCAATGCAATGCTCATTCAAGTGAGTATGGAGCCACTTTGTAGCCCTGGAGGAGGGGTCGATGAGGAACGAACGAGAGGAGGGGTCGATGAGGAATGAACGAGAGGGAGAGAGTGAGTATGGAGCCACTCTGTAGCCCGAGAGGAGGGCTCGATGAGGAACGAAGGAGAGGAGGGGTCGAGGAGGAACGAAGGAGAGGAGGGGTCGATGAGGAACGAACGAGAGGAGGAGTCGATGAGGAATGAACAAGAGGAGGGGTCGATGAGGAACGAACGAGAGGGGGAGAGAGTGAGTATGGAGCCACTCTGTAGCCCGAGAGAGGAGGGGTAGATGAGGAACGAACGAGAGGAGGGGTCGATGAGGAAACGAACGAGAGGAGGGGTCGATGAGGAAGGAATGAGAGGAGGTCAATGAGGAACGAACGAGAGAGAGAAAGAGAGAGAGAGAGAGAGAGAGATTTTAATAAGGTAGATGCAGACGTTTCTTTGATTCCCAGTCCAATACTCTCTCACACCTGTCACAATGATTGGCCAGTTTGTCATTCGCTGTCTGGATTCATAGCACTGAGCAGTGCACACCAGACAAAGGGATGAAATCTCTCTTTATGCTGTGGCTCCCTGGATTTGTTGCAGTCTTTATCCTTTTCTTCTCCGTCCATCTCTCTAAACCCTTTCATTTATCTTTCCCCATCCCTCCTTCATAAAGATCCCCTATGCCTTTCTCTCTGTAGAGTCACGTATGCTTTAGCAGTGGTGTGGATTGTGTTTGTGGCCCTGTCTCTGTAAACTGCAATGCCTTTCTTTACAGCCTCCCATGGCTGACAATCACACATGTGACATGTCGGCTGTCTGACTTTCTAACAGACCTAGCATAGAGAACCACAGTTTGGGGGGAATTTATGGCAGACACACTGAACATCCATGTCACACAGCCCGGACACCAGTGGAGCCCTTTGTATTTAGTTTTGCAGTAAATTCATGTGGGAGCACACCAGACATTGTTTATAAAAGGTCTAAGAATCACAGTTTTGACTAGGGTGGCAAGGAGGGTATATTACTGGAAACTTTCCAAGTTTACCAGTAAACTACCAGAATTGTGGTTTCTTTCAATGATTTTATGTAATCTATCACAAGCCCTTTTGGTACTTCAGATTATCACAGCATGTCTGTAATAATCTCTGTGTGGCTTTTTCACATGTAAAATATATATGAAAAAATTAAATAAGATGAATAAAATAAATAGAATGACTGTAAAATATTAACCTACTTTAAATATTAACCATCAACTTAGTGAATACAATTGGTGTTTACTATGACGGTTTCAACATGAAATGTCCTTTTTTTTTTTTTTTTACCAACTTAAATCGTTTTTACTGTCAATAATCATGAGTGAGTCTTACAGACCACTTGCACAATATTCACATTTTGTTGCCTTAATACTCATTCTAAAAAGGAAAGAAAATCTTTTTTTTTCCATACGTAACATCCAAATATTATAGAAAGTTTTCCAAAAAATAATAAAACGTTTAATTATGTGTCATGTTTTTTTTAAACATTTTTCATTTCACTTTTCCATTAATTTGAATACATGGAGTAGGTTGTGTAGATCAGTAGGGGAAAGATATCATTCATTACATTTTTAGATTGCATTTTAAGGTAACAAAAATGTGGAGACTATGTAAGGGGTGTGCAGACTTTCACAGGGCAATGTATGGATTTGCTGTCAATGTTTTGGTGTCAAACTAGTGGCAGTTGTGAGTAAAGTCAATAGTTATAAGAGTTACAGAGATAATAAAAAATAATGCCATTGTTGATTAGATGGTTCTGTCATTAATTAGGCCATTTTCTCTTGTACCATATGGTCTGTCTACTAGAAACTCATAAACAATATGGACACGGATATAATAAATGAATAGTAGTGCAGTAGGGAGAGAGACGGCTGAGAGGGTGCAGTAGGGAGAGAGACGGTTGAGAGGGTGCAGTAGGGAGAGAGACGGTTGAGAGGGTGCAGTAGGGAGAGAGACGGTTGAGAGGGTGCAGTAGGGAGAGAGACGGTTGAGAGGGTGCAGTAGGGAGAGAGACGGTTGAGAGGGTGCAGTAGGGAGAGAGACGGTTGAGAGGGTGCAGTAGGGAGAGAGATGGTTGAGAGGGTGCAGTAGGGAGAGTGACGGTTGAGAGGGTGCAGTAGGGAGAGAGACGGTTGAGAGGGTGCAGTAGGGAGAGAGACGGTTGAGAGGGTGCAGTAGGGAGAGAGACGGTTGAGAGGGTGCAGTAGGGAGAGAGACGGTTGAGAGGGTGCAGTAGGGAGAGAGACGGTTGAGGGGGGCAGTAGGGAGAGAGACGGTTGAGAGGGTGCAGTAGGGAGAGGTGACGGTTGAGAGGGGGCAGTAGGGAGAGAGACGGGTTGAGAGGGTGCAGTAGGGAGAGTGACGGTTGAGAGGGTGCAGTAGGGAGAGACGGGGTTGAGAGGGTGCAGTAGGGAGAGACGGCTGAGAGGGCAGGGAGAGAGAGAAGGAGAGGGGGCAGTAGGGAGAGAGACGGCTGAGAGGGTGCAGTAGGGAGAGAGACGTGCTGAGAGGGTGCAGTAGGGAGAGAGACGGTTGAGAGGGTGCAGTAGGGAGAGTGACGGTTGAGAGGGTGCAGTAGGAGAGAGACGGTTGAGAGGGTGCAGGGAGAGAGAAGGTTGAGAGGGTGCAGTAGGGAGAGAGACGGTTGAGAGGGTGCAGTAGGGAGAGTGACGGGGTTGAGAGGGTGGCAGGGAGAGAGACGGTTGAGAGGGTGCAGTAGGGAGAGAGACGGTTGAGAGGGTGCCGGCGGGAGAGTGACGGTTGAGAGGGTGCAGTAGGGAGAGAGACGGTTGAGAGGGTGCAGTAGGGAGAGAGACGGTTGAGAGGGTGCCGGCGGGAGAGTGACGGTTGAGAGGGTGCAGTAGGGTGAGAGACGGTTGAGAGGGTGCAGTAGGGAGAGAGACGGCTGAGAGGGTGCAGTAGGGAGAGTGACAGTTGAGAGGGTGCAGTAGGGAGAGAGACGGTTGAGAGGGTGCAGTAGGGAGAGAGACGGTTGAGAGGGTGCAGTAGGGAGAGTGACAGTTGAGAGGGTGCAATAGGGGAGAGACGGTTGAGAGGGGCAGTAGGGAGAGGACAGTTGAGAGGGTGCAGGGAGAGTGACAGTTGAGAGGGTGCAGTAGGGAGAGAGACGGTTGAGAGGGTGCAGCAGGGGAGAGACGGTTGAGAGGGTGCAGTAGGGAGAGTGACAGTTGAGAGGGTGCAGTAGGGAGAGTGACAGTTGAGAGGGTGCAATAGGGAGAGAGACGGGGTTGAGAGGGTGCAGTAGGGAGAGAGACGGGGTTGAGAGGGTGCAGTAGGGAGAGAGACGGTTGAGGAGGGGCAGTAGGGGAGAGAGACGGTTGAGAGGGTGTAGTAGGGAGAGAGACGGTTGAGAGGGTGCAGTAGGGAGAGAGACGGTTGAGAGGGGCAGTAGGGAGAGAGAGGGTTGAGAGGGGCAGTAGGGGAGAGAGACGGTTGAGAGGGTGCAGTAGGGAGAGAGACGGCGGAGAGGGTGTAGGGAGAGAGACGTTGAGAGGTGCAGTAGGGAGAGAGATGGTTGAGAGGGTGCAGTAGGGAGAGAGATTTGAGGAGGGTGCAGTAGGGAGAGAGACGGGTTGAGAGGGTGCAGTAGGGAGAGAGACGGGGAGGAGGGTGCAGTAGGGAGAGAGACGGTTGGAGAGGGTGCAGTAGGGAGAGAGACGGCTGGAGAGGGTGCCGGCGGGAGAGTGACGAAGAGAGGGTGCAGTAGGGAGAGAGACGGTTGAGAGGGTGCAGTAGGGAGAGAGACGGTTGAGAGGGTGCAGTAGGGAGGAGATGACGGTTGAGAGGGTGCAGTAGGGAGAGAGACGCTGAGGGTGCAGTAGGGAGAGGACGGTTGAGAGGGTGCAGGGAGGGAGAGGACGGGGTTGAGAGGGTGCCGGCAGGGAGAGTGACGGTTGAGAGGGTGTGCAGGAGGGAGAGGACGGGGTTGAGAGGGTGCAGGAGGGAGAGTGATGGTTGAGAGGGTGCAGTAGGGAGAGTGACGGTTGAGTGGGTGCAGGAGGGAGAGTGGACGGTTGAGAGGGTGGGAGGGGGGTGATGGTTGAGAGTGTGTAGAAGGGAGAGTGAGGGTAGAGGGAGTATAGAAGGGAGAGGAGGGTAGAGGGAGTATAGAAGGGAGAGGAGGGTAGAGGGAGTATAGAAGGGAGAGTGAGGGTAGAGGGAGTATAGAAGGGAGAGGAGGGTAGAGGGAGTATAGAAGGGAGAGGAGGGTAGAGGGAGAGAAGGGAGAGGAGGGTAGAGGGAGTATAGAAGGGAGAGGAGGGTAGAGGGAGAGAAGGGAGAGGAGGGTAGAGGGGAGAAGGGAGAGGAGGGCAGAGGGAGTATAGAAGGGAGAGTGAGGGTAGAGGGAGATAGAAGGGAGAGAGGGTAGAGGGAGTATAGAAGGGAGAGTGAGGGTAGTAGAGGGAGTAGAAGGGAGAGGTAAGCAACGGCATAGTGGGTCTCTTACTAAGAGAACATGTAGGAGAATAGTATGAAATGTGACCCTTTCAGAGACAGTTATTACGTGTTCTTCTGAAGGCTGTGTATTTTGGGAAAGACGGAAGTTACGAGGTTTAGCTCTTACACACCACAGCCACAGATTGCTCCAGAGACTATGTGGTGAAAAAGCCCCGATTACACTTTTCTTTCAGAGTGTAATTCTCTGCAAAGCGAAGGCCACTCACACAGAAGACTGACAAAGCCTGGTGAAGCCAAACACACACACACACACACACACACACACACACACACACAAAGCAACCAAAGCCCTATGGGACCAAAATAGGATTAACAACAAAATAGCCAAATTAAAAGGAAAAGCTACTTTTCATGGAAACTCTTATTCGTGTCTACAGTAGCTATTTAGTTCCTCTAGAGGTTTCATGAAAAAACTGGTTAAGATTATTAGCGAGAAAACCATTACAAAGTCTGGGACAACAAATCAATGATTTAAAGAAGACTTAGTGGAACTTGAATATGGAGGAACAAAATGACAAAGTTCTGCAAACAAACTGTAAACCTTTCTGTTGCTACGCCCCTGCAGTGGTTAGAACAGAGGACAAATGCAAGTAACAGAGTTTGCAGAGTCGCTATGTTGGAGGGCTCTTGTGCATGTGTGCCTGTCTGTCTGTCTGTGTCTGTGTGTGTTTGTGTGTGTTTGGCAGGCAGCCTGCAGTAGGGTGGGGATATAGATGGTGAGTTCTTACCCATGACTAGATTGCATTGACTACACATGACTACACAACACTACACTACACTACACAGCACTACACTATACTGCACATGACTACACAACACTACACAACACTACACTACACAGCACTACACTATACTGCACATGACTACACAACACTACACTGCA
>NW_027002595.1:38917-76679 GCF_036934945.1 Oncorhynchus masou masou
AATCTGGACCCTCTGGACCCTCTATTTCTGAAACTATCCGCCGCCATTGTGTAACTATTACCAGCCTGTTCAACCTCTCTTTCATATCGTCTGAGATCCCCAAGGATTGGAAAGCTGCCCATCATCCCCCTCTTCAAAGGGAGAGACACCCTGGACCCAAACTGTTACAGACCAATATCCATTCTGCCTTGCCTATCTAAGGTCTTCGAAAGCCAAGTCAACAAACAGGTCACTGACCATCCTCGAATCCCCACAGTACCTTCTCCGCTATGCAATCTGGTTTCCGAGCCGGTCACGGGTGCACCTCAGCCACACTCAAGGTACTAAAGCGACATCATAACCGCCATTGATAAAAGACAGTACTGTGCAGCCGTCTTCATCGACCTTGCCAAGGCTTTCGACTCTGTCAATCACCATATTCTTATCGGCAGACTCAGTAGCCTCGGTTTTTCGGATGACTGCCTTGCCTGGTTCACCAATTACTTTGCAGACAGAGTTCAGTGTGTCAAATCGGAGGGCATGCTGTCTGGTCCTCTGGCAGTCTCTATGGTGGTGCCACAGGGTTCAATTCTCGGGCCGACTCTTTTCTCTGTATATATCAATGATGTTGCTTTTGCTGCGGGCGATTCCCTGATCCACCTCTACGCAGAAGACACAATTCTATATATTTCGGGCCCGTCATTGGACAATGTGATATCTAACCTCCAAACGAGCTTCAATGCCATACAACACTCCTTCCGTGGCCTCCAACTGCTCTTAAACGCTAGTAAAACCAAATGCATGCTTTTCAACCGATCGCTGCCTGCACCCGCTTGCCCGACTAGCATCACCACACTGGATGGTTCCGACCTTGAATATGTGGACACCTATAAGTACCTAGATGTCTGGCTAGACTGCAAACTCTCCTTCCAGACCCATATCAAACATCTCCAATCGAAAATCAAATCAAGAGTCGGCTTTCTATTCCGTAACAAAGCCTCCTTCACTCACGCTGCCAAGCTTACCCTAGTAAAACTGACTATCCTACCGATCCTCGACTTCGGCGATGTCATCTACAAAATTGCTTCCAACACTCTTCTCAGCAAACTGGATGCAGTTTATCACAGTGCCATCCGTTTTGTCACTAAAGCACCTTATACTACCCACCATTGCGACTTGTATGCTCTAGTCGGCTGGCCCTCGCTACATATTCGTCGCAAGACCCACTGGCTCCAGGTCGTCTACAAGTCCATGCTAGGTAAAGCTCCGCCTTATCTCAGTTCACTGGTTACGATGGCAACACCCATCCGTAGCACGCGCTCCAGCAGGTGTATCTCACTGATCATCCCTAAAGCCAACACCTCATTCGGCCGCCTTTCGTTCCAGTACTCTGCTGCCTGTGACTGGAACAATTGCAAAATCGCTGAAGTCGGACACCTTTATCTCCCTCACCAACTTCAAACATCAGCTATCTGAGCAGCTAACCGATCGCTGCAGCTGTACATAATCTATTGGTAAATAGCCCACCCATTTTCACCTACCTCATCCCCACAGTTTTTATTTATTTACTTTTCTGCTCTTTTGCACACCAATATCTCTACCTGTACATGACCATTTATCAATCCAGTGTTAATCTGCAATATTGTAATTATTCGCCTACCTCCTCATGCCTTTTGCACACATTGTATATAGACTCCCCTTTTTTTTCTACTGTGTTATTGACTTGTTAATTGTTTACTCCATGTGTAACTCTGTGTTGTCTGTTCACACTGCTATGCTTTATCTTGGCCAGGTCGCAGTTGTAAATGAGAACTTGTTCTCAACTAGCCTAACTGGTTAAATAAAGGTGAAATAAAAAATATAATAAAAAAATAAAAAAATGTGTAGTGTTGTGTAGTCATGTGCAGTATAGTGTAGTGCTGTGTAGTGTTGTGTAGTGTAGTGTTGTGTAGTCATGTGTAGTCAATGCAATCTAGTCATGGGTAAGAACTCACCATCTATATCCCCACCCTACTGCAGGCTGCCTGCCAAACACACACAAACACACACAGACACAGACAGACAGACAGGCACACATGCACAAGAGCCCTCCAACATAGCGACTCCGTAAACTCTGTTACTTGCATTTGTCCTCTGTTCTAACCACTGCAGGGGCGTAGCAACAGAAAGGTTTACAGTTTGTTTGCAGAACTTTGTCATTTTGTTCCTCCATATTCAAGTTCCACTAAGTCTTCTTTAAATCATTGATTTGTTGTCCCAGACTTTGTAATGGTTTTCTCGCTAATAATCTTAACCAGTTTTTTTCATGAAACCTCTAGAGGAACTAAATAGCTACTGTAGACACGAATAAGAGTTTCCATGAAAAGTAGCTTTTCCTTTTAATTTGGCTATTTTGTTGTTAATCCTATTTTGGTCCCATAGGGCTTTGGTTGCTTTGTGTGTGTGTGTGTGTGTGTGTGTGTGTGTGTGTGTGTGTGTGTTTGGCTGGCTTCACCAGGCTTTGTCAGTCTTCTGTGTGAGTGGCCTTCGCTTTGCAGAGAATTACACTCTGAAAGAAAAGTGTAATCGGGGCTTTTTCACCACATAGTCTCTGTAGCAATCTGTGGCTGTGGTGTGTAAGAGCTAAACCTCGTAACTTCTGTCTTTCCCAAAATACACAGCCTTCAGAAGAACACGTAATAACTGTCTCTGAAAGGGTCACCATTTCATACTATTCTCCTACATGTTCTCTTAGTAAGAGACCCACTATGCCGTTGCTTACACTCTCCCTTCTATACTCCCTCTACCCTCACTCTCCCTTCTATACTCCCTCTACCCTCACTCTCCCTTCTATACTCCCTCTACCCTCACTCTCCCTTCTATACTCCCTCTACCCCCACTCTCCCTTCTATACTCCCTCTACCCTCACTCTCCCTTCTATACTCCCTCTACCCTCACTCTCCTACTATACTCCCTCTACCCTCACTCTCCCTTCTATACTCCCTCTACCCTCACTCTCCCTTCTATACTCCCTATACCCTCACTCTCCCTTCTATACTCCCTCTACCCTCACTTCCCTTCTATACTCCCTCTACCCTCACTCTCCCTTCTACACACTCTCAACCGTCACTCTCCCGCCGGCACCCTCTCAACCGTCACTCTCCCTCCTGCACCCTCTCAACCGTCTCTCTCCCTACTGCACCCTCTCAACCGTCTCTCTCCCTACTGCACCCTCTCAACCGTCACTCTCCCGCCGGCACCCTCTCAACCGTCTCTCTCCCTACTGCACCCTCTCAACCGTCTCTCTCCCTACTGCACCCTCTCAACCGTCTCTCTCCCTACTGCACCCTCTCAACCGTCACTCTCCCTACTGCACCCTCTCAACCGTCACTCTCCCTACTGCACCCTCTCAACCGTCTCTCTCCCGCCGGCACCCTCTCAACCGTCTCTCTCCCTACTGCACCCTCTCAACCGTCACTCTCCCTCCTGCACCCTCTCAACCGTCACTCTCCCTCCTGCACCCTCTCAACCGTCACTCTCCCGCCCGGCACCCTCTCAACCGTCACTCTCCCTCCTGCACCCTCTCAACCGTCTCTCTCCCTACTGCACCCTCTCAACCGTCTCTCTCCCTACTGCACCCTCTCAACCGTCTCTCTCCCTACTGCACCCTCTCAACCGTCCTCTCCCTACTGCACCCTCTCAACCCCGTCACTCTCCCTACTGCACCCTCTCAACCGTCACTCTCCCTACTGCACCCTCTCAACCGTCACTCTCCCTACTGCACCCTCTCAACCGTCCACTCTCCCTACTGCACCCTCTCAACCGTCTCTCTCCCTACTGCACTACTATTCATTTATTATATCCGTGTCCATATTGTTTATGAGTTTCTAGTAGACAGACCATATGGTACAAGAGAAAATGGCCTAATTAATGACAGAACCATCTAATCAACAATGGCATTATTTTTTATTATCTCTGTAACTCTTATAACTATTGACTTTACTCACAACTGCCACTAGTTTGACAACAAAACATTGACAGCAAATCCATACATTGCCCTGTGAAAGTCTGCACACCCCTTACATAGTCTCCACATTTTGTTACCTTAAAATGCAATCTAAAAATGTAATGAATGAGATGTTTCCCCTACTGATCTACACAACCTACTCCATGTATTCAAATTAATGGAAAAAGTGAATTGAAAAATGTTAAAAAAAAACATGACACATAATTAAATGTTTTATTATTTTTGGAAAACTTTCTATAATATTTGGATGTTACGTATGGAAAAAAATGATTTTCTTTCCTTTTTAGAATGAGTATTAAGGCAACAAAATGTGAATATTGTGCAAGTGGTCTGTAGACTCACTCGTGATTATTGACAGTAAAAACGATTTAAGTTGGTAAAAAAAAAAAAGGACATTTCATGTTGAAACCCTCATAGTAAACACCAATTGTATTCACTAAGTTGATGGTTAATATTTAAAGTAGGTTAATATTTTACAGTCATTCTATTTATTTTATTCATCTTATTTAATTTTTTCATATATATTTTACATGTGAAAAAGCCACACAGAGATTATTACAGACATGCTGTGATAATCTGAAGTACCAAAAAGGGCTTGTGATAGATTACATAAAATCATTGAAAGAAACCACAATTCTGGTAGTTTACTGGTAAACTTGGAAAGTTTCCAGTAATATACCCTCCCCTTGCCACCCTAGTCAAAACTGTGATTCTTAGACCTTTTATAAACGATGTCTGGTGTGCTCCCACATGAATTTACTGCAAAAACTAAATACAGGGCTCCACTGGTGTCCGGGGCTGTGTGACATGGATGTTCAGTGTGTCTGCCATAAATTCCCCCCAAACTGTGGTTCTCTATGCTAGGTCTGGTAGAAAGTCAGACAGCCGACATGTCACATGTGTGATTGTCAGCCATGGGAGGCTGTAAAGAAAGGCATTGCAGTTTACAGAGACAGGGCCACAAACACAATCCACACCACTGCTAAAGCATACGTGACTCTACAGAGAGAAAGGCATAGGGGATCATTACGAAGGAGGGATGGGGAAAGATAAATGAAAGGGTTTAGAGAGATGGACGGAGAGAAAAGGATAAAGACTGCAATAAATCCAGGGAGCCACAGCATAAAGAGATTTCATCCCTTTGTCTGTACTGCTCAGTGCTATGAATCCACACAGCGAATGACGAGCTGGCCAATCATTGTGACAGGTGTGAGAGAGTATTGGACTGGGAATCAAAGAAACGTCTGCATCTACCTTATTAAAATCTCTCTCTCTCTCTTTCTCTCTCTCGTTCGTTCCTCATCGACCCCTCCTCTCGTTCGTTCCTCATCGACCCCTCCTCTCGTTCGTTCCTCATCGACCCCTCCTCTCGTTCGTTCCTCATCTACCCCTCCTCTCGGGCTACAGAGTGGCTCCATACTCACTCTCTCCCTCTCGTTCGTTCCTCATCGACCCCTCCTCTTGTTCATTCCTCATCGACTCCTCCTCTCGTTCGTTCCTCATCGACCCCTCCTCTCCTTCGTTCCTCATCGACCCCTCCTCTCCTTCGTTCCTCATCGAGCCCTCCTCTCGGGCTACAGAGTGGCTCCATACTCACTCTCTCCCTCTCGTTCATTCCTCCTTCGACCCCTCCTCTCGTTCGTTCCTCATCAACCCCTCCTCCAGGGCTACAAAGTGGCTCCATACTCACTTGAATGAGCATTGCATTGAGGTCATTAAGCAGCATATCCAACTGTCAGTCACACTAGTCAGTGTGTATGTAACCAGCTAGATACCAGAGTGACATCAAACCAAGCATTAGTTCTGTTATCAGAACCCGTCTTCTCTGTGTGTTTTCGTACAAGACTAAAATGTCAAGTCTCATCATGTCTATGGAACCAGATGTGAGTTTTGGGAAAACTCTGATCATCCAGGAGACAGATGAAGTGGAGCCAGTACTATACCCGGTAGTGTCTACACACACTGTGATGACAGGCTGAGTCTACACACACTGTGATGACAGGTTGAGTTTACACACACTGTGATGACAGGCTGAGTCTACACACACTGTGATGACAGGCTAAGTCTACACACACTGTGATGACAGGCTGAGTCTACACACACTGTGATGACAGGTTGAGTTTACACACACTGTGATGACAGGCTGAGTTTAAACACACTGTGATGACAGGCTGAGTCTACACACACTGTGATGACAGGCTGAGTCTACACACACTCTGATGACAGGCTGAGTCTACACACACTATGATGACAGGGTGAGTCTACACACACCATGATGACAGGCTGAGTCTACAAACACTCTGATGACAGGCTGAGTCTACACACACTGTGATGACAGGCTGAGTCTACACACACCATGATGACAGGCTGAGTCTACAAACACTCTGATGACAGGCTGAGTCTACACACACTGTGATGACAGGCTGAGTCTACACACACTATGATGACAGGCTGAGTCTACACACACTCTGATGACAGGCTGAGTCTACACACACTGTGATGACAGGCTGAGTCTACACACACTATGATGACAGGCTGAGTCTACACACACTATGATGACAGGCTGAGTCTACACACACTCTGATGACAGGCTGAGTCTACACACACTATGATGACAGGCTGAGTCTACACACACTCTGATGACAGGCTGAGTCTACACACACTATGATGACAGGGTGAGACTACACACACTATGATGACAGGGTGAGACTACACACACTATGATGACAGGCTGAGTCTACACACACTCTGATGACAGGGTGAGACTACACACACTATGATGACAGGGTGGGGCTGTTTTTCTGCAAAGGAACCAGGACAACTGATCCGTGTAAAGGTAAGAATGAATGGGGCCATGTATTGTGAGATTTTGAGTGAAAACCTCCTTCCATCAGCAAGGGCATTGAAGATGAAATGTGGCTGGGTCTTTCAGCATGACAATGATCCCAAACACACCGCCCGGGCAACGAAGGAGTGGCTTCGTAAGAAGCATTTCAAGGTCCTGGAGTGGCCTAGCCAGTCTCCAGATCTCAACCCCGTAGAAAATCTTTGGAGGGAGTTGAAAGTCCGTGTTGCCCAGCAACAGCCCCAAACCATCACTGCTCTAGAGGAGATCTACACGGAGGAATGGGACAAAATACCAGCAACAGTGTGTGAAAACCTTGTGAAGACTTAGAGAAATAATTTTGTCTGCCATAGTTGAAGTGTACCTATGATGAAAATTACAGGCCTCTCTCATCTTTTTAAGTGGGAGAACTTGCACAATTTGTGGCTGACTAAATACTTTTTTGCCCCACAGTACTATGATGACAGGGTGAGTATACACACACTATGATGACAGGGTGAGACTACACACACTATGATGACAGGGTGAGACTACACACACTATGATGACAGGGTGAGTATACACACACTATGATGACAGGGTGAGACTACACACACTATAATGACAGGATGAGACTACACACACTATGATGACTGGGTGAGACTACACACACTATAATGACTGGGTGAGACTACACACACTATAATGACAGGGTGAGACTACACACACTATGATGACAGGGTGAGTATACACACACTATGATGACAGGGTGAGACTACACACACTATAATGACAGGATGAGACTACACACACTATGATGACAGGGTAAATCTACACACACTATGATGACTGGGTGAGACTACACACACTATAATTACTGGGTGAGACTACACACACTATGATGACAGGGTGAGACTACACACACTATGATGACAGGGTGAGTATACACACACTATGATGACAGGGTGAGACTACACACACTATAATGACAGGATGAGACTACACACACTATGATGACAGGGTAAATCTACACACACTATGATGACTGGGTGAGACTACACACACTATAATTACTGGGTGAGACTACACACATTATAATGACTGGGTGAGACTACACACACTATAAAGACTGGGTGAGACTACACACACTATAATGGCAGGGTGAGACTACACACACTATAATGACAGGGTGAGACTACACACACTATAATGACTGGGTGAGACTACACACACTATAATGGCAGGGTGAGACTACACACACTATAATGACTGGGTGAGACTACACACATTATAATGACAGAGTGAGACTACACACACTGTGATGACAGGGTGAGACTACACACACTATGATGACAGGGTGAGACTACACACACTGTGATGACAGGGTGAGACTACACACACTATGATGACAGGGAGAGACTAGACACACTATGATGACAGGGTGAGACGACACACACTATGGTGACAGGATGAGAATACACACACTGTGATGACAGGGTGAGACTACACACACTATGATGACAGGGAGAGACTACAAATGCTACAATGATGTGTGTAGACTCAGGTACAGGAAGTGCTCATGTTCCAGTCATTCAGTTACTATGGTGCCCAAAGATATCAGACATCCATGAATCAACTCAGTCTTTCAGACCTATTAAAGCCAGACTCCCCATCAAACTCCACACTCATCACTTATACAACAATTAGTCATATCAATGGCACATATCACACTGGTTATCCTTCCTCACTCACATGGACACTGCGTGTGTGTTTTCAAGTTTCAGCTTAAATGTGAACATGTCTTGTCGAACATGGAAATGCCATGGTCAAGAGAACATGCTTTTACCAAATGACACGCTACATGTGTTTCTACACACATTCATTTATTAAAAAGGCAAGAAGCAGAGATGAAGTGAATGTGAAGGAGCGAAAGAGACAGAAGGTGAAACATTCCCCAACCAGAAACAGAGGATTGATGGCAGCATTCGCCTGAAACTGAAAGCACGATACACTGCTTTTAATCAGGGCAAGGTGACCGGAAACATGACCGAATACAAACAGTGTAGCTGTTCCCTCCGCAAGGCAATCAAACAAGCTAAGCGTCAGTATAGAGACAAAGTAGAATCTCAATTCAACGGCTCAGACACAAGAGGTATGTGGCAGGGTCTACAGTCAATCACGGATTACAAAAAGAAAACCAGCCCCGTCATGGACCAGGATGTCTTGCTCCCAGGCAGACTAAATAACTGTTTTGCCCGGTTTGAGGACAATACAGTGCCACGGACACGGCCCGCAACTAAAACATGCGGACTCTCCTTCACTGCAGCCGAGGTGAGTAAAACATTTAAACGTGTTAACCCTCGAAAGGCTGCAAGCCCAAACGGCATCCCCAGCCGCGCCCTCAGAGCATGACCAGCTGGCTGGTGTGTTTATGGACATATTCAATCAATCCCTATCCCAGTCTGTTGTTCCCACATGCTTCAAGAGGGCCACCATTGTTCCTGTTCCCAAGAAAGCTAAGGTAACTGAGCTAAACGACTACCGCCCCGTAGCACTCACTTCCGTCATCATGAAGTGCTTTGAGAGACTAGTCAAGGACCATATCACCTCCACCCTACCTGACACCCTAGACCCACTCCAATTTGCTTACTGCCCAAATAGGTCCACAGACGATGCAATCTCAAACACACTGCACATTGCCCTAACCCACCTGGACAAGAGGAATACCTACGTGAGAATGCTGTTCATCGACTACAGTTCGGCATTCAACACCATATTGCCCTCCAAGCTCGTCATCAAGCTCGATACCATGGGTCTCGACCCCGCCCTGTGCAACTGGGTACTGGACTTCCTGACGGGCCGCCCCCAGGTGGTGAGGGTAGGCAACAACATCTCCACCCCGCTGATCCTCAACACTGGGGCCCCACAAGGGTGCGTTCTGAGCCCTCTCCTCTACTCCCTGTTCACCCACGACTGCGTGGCCACGCACGCCTCCAACTCAATCATCAAGTTTGCGGACGACACAACAGTGGTAGGCTTGATTACCAATAACGACAAGACGGCCTACAGGGAGGAGGTGAGTGCCCTCGGAGTGTGGTGTCAGGAAAATAACCTCACTTTCAACGTCAACAAAACTAACGAGATGATTGTGGACTTCAGGAAACAGCAGAGGGAACACCCCCCTATCCACATACGGAGACGGAGGGAGAGGGAGATGGAGAGAGAGGGAGATGGAGAGAGAGGGAGACGGAGAGAGAGGGAGACGGAGAAGGAGTGATACTGAGAGGGAGTTAAAAAGAAAGTGAGAGAGATGGAGAAGGAGAGTGACGGAGAGTGAGTGAGACGGAGAAGGAGAGTGACGGAGAGTGAGGGAAAAAGAGAGAGAGAGATGGAGAAGGACAGTGACGGAGAGGGTGTGAGACTGAGAAGGAGAGTGACGGAGAGGGAGTGAGACGGAGAGAGAGGGAGACGGAGCGAGAGGGAGACGGAGAGAGAGGGAGACGGAGAGAGAGGGAGACGGAGAGAGAGAGACGGAGAGAGAGGGAGACGGAGAGAGAGGGAGATTGAGAGAGAGGGAGACGAAGAGCGAGGGACACAGAGAGAGAGGGAGACGGAGAGAGAGAGAGACAGAGAGAGAGATAGATAGATGGAGAGAGAGGGAGACGGAGAAGCAGGGAGAAGGAGAGAGAGGGAGACAGAGAGAGAGGGAGACGGAGAGAGAGAGAGACAGAGAGAGAGATAGATGGAGAGAGAGGGAGACGGTGAGAGAGGGAGACGGAGAGAGAGAGAAGGAGAGAGAGAGACGGATAGAGAGGGAGACAGAGAGAGAGGGAGACGGAGAGAGAGGGAGACGGAGAGAGAGGGAGACGTAGAGAGAGAGAGACGGAGATAGAGAGACGGAGAGAGAGCGACGGAGAGAGAGCGACGGAGAGAGAGGTAGACGGAGAGAGAGGGAGATGGAGAGTGAGAGATATGGAGAGAGGGAGACGGAGAGAGAGGGAGACGGAGAAGGAGTGAGACGGAGAGGGAGGGAAAAAGAGAGAGAGAGATGGAGAAGGACAGTGACGGTGAGGGTGTGAGACGGAGAAGGAGAGTGACGGAGATGGAGTGAGACGGAGAAGGAGAGTGAAAGAGAGGGAGGGAGACTGAGAGAGAGGGAGACGGAGAGAGAGGGAGACGGAGAGGGAGGGAGACGGAGAGGGGGGAGACAGAGAGAGAGGGAGACAGAGAGAGAGGGAGACTGAGAGAGAGGGAGACGGAGACGGAGAGAGACGGAGAGATGAGGAGACTGAGAGAGAGGGAGACTGAGAAGGAGGGAGACGGAGAGAGAGGGAGACGGAGAGAGAGAGAGAGGGAGAGAGAGGGAGAAGGAGAAGCAGGGAGAAGGAGAGAGAGGGAGACAGAGAGAGAGGGAGACGGAGATAGAGGGAGACAGAGAGAGAGAGAGATGGAGAGAGAGGGAGACGGAGAGAGAGGGAGACGGAGAAGGAGAGAGATGGAAAGAGAGGGAGACTGAGAGAGAGAGACAGATAGAGAGGGAGACAGAGAGAGAGGGAGATGGAGAGAGAGAGAGACGGAGAGAGAGAGATGGAGAGAGAGGGAGACAGAGAGAGAGGGAGACGGAGAGAGGGAGACAGAGAGAGAGATGGATGGAGAGGGAGACGGAGAGAGAGGGAGACGGAGAAGGAGAGAGATGGAGAGAGAGGGAGACTGAGAGAGAGACAGATAGAGAGGGAGACAGAGAGAGAGGGAGACGGAGAGAGAGGGAGACGGAGAGAGAGAGAGACGGAGAGAGAGAGACAGAGAGAGAGAGATGGAGAGAGAGGGAGACGGAGAGAGAGGGAGACGGAGAGTGAGAGATATGGAGAGAGAGGGAGACGGAGAGAGAGGGAGACGGAGAGAGAGGGAGACGGAGAGAGAGAGAGACGGAGAGAGAGAGATGGAGAGAGAGGGAGACAGAGAGAGAGGGAGACGGAGAGAGAGGGAGACAGAGAGAGAGAGAGATGGAGAGAGAGGGAGACGGAGAGAGAGGGAGACAGAGAAGGAGAGAGATGGAGAGAGAGGGAGACTGAGAGAGAGACAGATAGAGAGGGAGACAGAGAGAGAGGGAGACGGAGAGAGAGGGAGACGGAGAGAGAGAGAGATGGAGAGAGAGAGACGGAGAGAGAGAGATGGAGAGAGAGGGAGACGGAGAGAGAGGGAGACGGAGAGTGAGAGATATGGAGAGAGAGGGAGATGGAGAGAGAGGGAGACGGAGAAGGAGTGAGACGGAGAGGGAGTGAAAAAGAGAGTGAGAGAGATGGAGAAGGAGAGTGATGGAGAGTGAGATATATGGAGAGAGAGGGAGACAGAGAGAGAGGGAGATGGAGAAGGAGTGAGACGGAGAGGGAGGGAAAAAGAGAGAGAGATGGAGGACAGTGACGGAGAGGGTGTGAGACGTAGAAGGAGAGTGACGGAGAGGGAGTGAGACGGAGAAGGAGAGTGACGGAGAGGGAGGGAGACGGAGAGAGAGGGAGACGGAGAGAGAGGGAGACGGAGAGGGAGGGAGACGGAGAGAGGGGGAGACGGAGAGAGGGGGAGACTGAGATAGAGGGAGACTGAGAGAGAGAGAGACGGAGAGAGAGGGAGTCTGAGAGAGAGGGAGACTGAGAAGGAGGGAGACAGAGAGAGAGGGAGACGGAGATAGAGGGTGAAGGAGGGAGAGGGAGATGGAGAGAGAGCGAGACTGAGAGAGAGGGAGACGGAGAGAGAGAGACTGAGAGAGAGGGAGACGGAGAGAGAGGGAGACGGAGAAAGAGGGAGACGGAGAGAGAGGGAGATGGAGAGAGGGAGACGGAGAGGGAGACAGAGAGAGAGGGAGACAGAGAGAGAGCGAGACAGAGAAGCAGGGAGAAGGAGAGAGTGGGAGACAGAGAGTGGGAGACGGAGAGAGAGGGAGATGGAGAGAGAGATAGACGGAGAGAGAGGGAGACAGAGAGAGAGGGAGACATGAGAGAGAGAGACGGAGAGAGAGAGATGGAGAGAGAGAGATGGAGAGAGAGAGACAGAGAGAGAGGGAGACGGAGAGAGAGGGAGACAGAGAGGGAGTGAGACGGAGAAGGAGAGTGACGGAGAGGGAGTTAGACGGAGAAGGAGAGTGACGGAGAGGGAGGGAGACGGAGAGAGAGGGAGACGGAGAGAGAGGGAGACGGAGAAGGAGGGAGACGGAGAGAGGGGGAGATGGAGAGAGAGGGAGAAGGAGGGAGAGGATGATGGAGAGAGAGCGAGACTGAGAGAGAGGGAGACGGAGAGGGAGAGACGGAGAGAGAGATGGAGACGGAGAGAGAGGGAGATGGAGAGAGGGAGACGGAGAGAGAGGGAGACAGAGAGAGAGGGAGACGGAGAGAGAGCGAGACGGAGAAGCAGGGAGAAGGAGAGAGTGGGAGACAGAGAGAGAGGGAGATGGAGAGAGAGGGAGATGGAGAGAGAGATAGAAGGAGAGAGAGCAAGACGGAGAAGCAGGGAGAAGGAGAGAGTGGGAGACAGAGAGAGAGGGAGATGGAGAGAGAGGGAGATGGAGAGAGAGATAGAAGGAGAGAGAGAGACGGAGAGAGAGGGAGACAGAGAGAGAGAGACGGAGAGAGAGAGACGGAGAGAGAGAGATGGAGAGAGAGAGACGGAGAGAGAGACGGAGAGAGAGGGAGACGGAAAGAGAGGGAGATGGAGAGGGAGTGAGACGGAGAGGGAGGGAAAAAGGGAGTGAGAGATACGGAGAGAGAGGGAGATGGAGAGAGAGGGAAACTGAGAGAGAGAGAGACGGAAAAGGAGAGTGACGGAGAGGGAGTGAGATAGAGAGGGATGGAAAAAAGAGAGTGAGAGAGACGGAGAAGGAGAGTGACGAAGAGGCAGGGAGACGGAGAGGGAATGAGATAGAGAGGGAGAGATACAGAGAGGGAGAGATACAGAGAGGGAGAGAGACAGAGTGAGAGAGACGGAGAGAGAGGGAGACGGAGAAGGAGGGAGAAGGAGAGCGAGGGAAAGAGGGAGACGGAGAAGGAGAGTGAGAGAGACGTAGAGGGAGTTAGACGGAGAGGGAGGGAGACAGAGAGGGAATGAGAGAGAGGAAGATATACAGAGAGAGAGAGAGAGAGAGAGAGAGAGAGAGAGACAGAGAATGAGAGAGACTGAGCGAGAGGGAGATGGAGAAGGAGAGTGACGGAGAGGGAGTGAGACGGAGAGGGAGGGAGACGGAGAAGGAGAGTGACGGAGAGGGAGGGAGACGGAGAGGGAGAAAGAGAGGAAGAGAGACAGAGAGGGAGGGAGACAGAGCGATAGGAAGACAGAGATGGAGGGAGACAGAAAGGGATGGACACAGAGAGTGTGGGAGAGACAGTGTGAGAGAGAGACAGAGAGGGAGAGAGACTGAGAGGGAGAGAGACTGAGAGGGAGAGAGACAGAGAGGGAGAGAGACAGAGTGGGAGGGAGACAGAGAGGGAGGGAGACAGAGAAACAGAGAGGGAGGGAGGCAGAGAGTTAGAGAGGAAGAAAGTTAGAGATAGATAGAGGGAGGGAGACAGGGAGTTAGAAATGCAGAGAGTGAGGGAGGCAGCAAGATAGATAGGCAGAAAGTTAGAGAAACAGAGAGTTAGAGAGATAGAGAGTTAGAGAGACAGAGAGGGAGGGAGACAGAGAGTTAGCGAGACAGAGAGGGAGGGAGACAGAGAGGGAGGGAGACAGAGAGAGAGAGACATAGTTTATATCTGGCAGTGGATGGAATGTAAGTCCTCGATGAACCCTCTCTCCTCTCCATCTCCTCTCCTCTCCCTCTCCTCTCCATCTCCTCTCCATCTCATCTCCTCTCCATCTCCTCTCATCTCCTCTCCATCTCCTATCCCTCTCCTCCCCATCTCCTCTCCATCTCCTCTCCTCTCCATCTCCTCTCCCTCTCCCTCTCCTCTCCTCTCCTCTCCTCTCCTCTCCTCTCCTCTCCTCTCCTCTCCTCTCCCTCTCCTCTCCTCTCCATCTCTCCCTCTCCTCTCCATCTCTCCAGGTCTGTGGTCCGTGGATCTGGTAGGTGACAAAGTGATGGATTATTCAGAGTTCCGTCTGTTCCTGGCCATGTGCAACCCCACCCCCTTCATCGCCCTTTCCCTCTCCCACTCGACCTCCCTCTCCCTCTTCATCTCCTCTCCCTCTCCTCTCCTCTCCTCTCCATCTCGTCTCCTCTCCCTCTCCTCTCCCTCTCCCTCTCCCTCTCCTCTCCCTCTCCCTCTCCCTCTCCTCTCCCTCTCCCTCTCCCTCTCCCTCTCCTCTCCATCTTCCCTCCATCTCCTCTCCATCTCTCCCTCTCCTCTCCATCTCTCCTCCATCTCCTCTCCATCTCTCCCTCTCCTCTCCATCTCCTCTCCCTCTCTATCTCCTCTCCCTCTCCTCTCCTCTCCATCTCCTCTCCTCTCCTCTCCCTCTCCTCTCCCTCTCCTTCTCCCTCTCCCTCTCCCTCTCCCTCTCCCTCTCCCTCTCCCTCTCCTCTCCATCTCCTCTCCCTCTCTATCTCCTCTCCTCTCCTCTCCCTCTCCTCTCCTCTCCTCTCCTCTCCTCTCCTCTCCCCCTCCCTCTCCCTCTCCCTCTCCTCTCCTCTCCCTCTCGTCTCCTCTCCATCTCTCCCTCTCCTCTCCATCTCTCCAGGTCTGTGGTCCGTGGATCTGGTAGGTGACAAAGAGATAGATTATTCAGAGTTCCGTCTGTTCCTGGCCATGTGCAACCCCTCCCCCTTCATCGCCCTTTCCCTCTCCCACTCGACCTCCCTCTCCCTCTCCCTCTCCCTCTCCCTCTCCCTCTCCCTCTCCCTCTCCCTCTCGATCTCGATCTTCCTCTCCTCTCCATCTCCTTTCCCTCTCCTCTCCTGTCAATCTCCTCTCCCTCTCCTCTCCCTCTCGATCTCCTTTCCCTCTCCTCTCCCTCTCGATCTCCCTCTCCCTCTCCCTCTCCCTCTCCCTCTCCCTCTCCCTCTCCCTCTCCCTCTCCCTCTCCCTCTCCCTCTCCTCCCCCTACCTCTCCCTCTCCCTCTCCCTCTCCCTCTCCCTCTCCCTCTCCCTCTCCCTCTCCTCTCATCTCCTCTCACTCTCTATCTCCTCTCCTCTCCTCTCCCTCTCCCTCTCCCTCTCCCTCTCCCTCTCCCTCTCCCTCTCCCTCTCCCTCTCCTCTCCATCTCTCCAGGTCTGTGGTCCGTGGTTCTGGTTGGTGACAAAGTGATAGATTATTCAGAGTTCCGTCTGTCTTCACTGAGGTCAACTTCACCACCACCAGAGCTCATCTATGGGGACAGTTAGAACACACAGTGAAGACCGTCTGTTACAGCAGGAGGAGGACAAGAAGGTCCAGCTAGCCACTCTGTTAGAGGGACACACACACACACACACACACACACACAGCTAGTCACACACACATCTAGTCACACTGTTAGAGGGACACAGACACCAGATTGGATTTATTCCACCTTTATTTTACCAGGTAGTCTAGTTGAGAAGACGTTCTAATTTACAACTGCGACCTGGCCAAGATAAAGCAAAACAGTTCGACACATACAACAACACAGAGTTACACATGGAGTAAACAAAACATATAGTCAATAATACAGTAAAAAAATCTATATACAGTGTGTGCAAATGAGTTAAGATAAGGGAGGTAAGGCAATAAATAGGCCATGGTGGCGAAGTAATTACAATATAGCAATTTAACACTGGAATGGTAGATGTGCAGAAGATGAATGTCCAAGCAGAGATAATGGGGTGCGAAGGAGCAAGATAAATATATGATAACACACACACACACACACATAAACACACACAAACACACACACACACACACACAGCTAGCCACGCTGTTAGAGGGACACACACACCCGAACAAAACACACACACACACACACACTCACAAATACCTATCAACGCTAGAGGAGTCTCTGTTAGAGGAACACACACACCCAAACACATACACTCATACACACACACACACACACACACACACACCCACACACACACACACACACACACACTCACACACACACACACACACACGCTAGAAGAGTCTTTATGCAATCCAAACACACTTAGTCAAACTATCTTGGCCATGTTCTGTTATAATCTCCACCCGGCACAGACAGAAGAGGACTGGCCACTCCTCATAGCCTGGTTCCTCTCTAGGTTTCTTCCCAGGTTCTGGTCTTTCTAGGAGTTTTCCTAGCCACCGTGCTTCTAAACCTGCATTGCTTGTTGTTTGGTGTTTTAAGCTGGGTTTCTGTACAGCACTTTGAGATATCAGATGATGCAAGAAGGGCTTTATAAATACATTTGATTGATTGATTGAGCACGCTGTCGTACACGTCAATCCAAAGCACCGCCAGGACTCTGTTCACAACGTTGACATCTATACATCAGCAAAGCGCTCACCCACACGACAACATACACACTGTCTGTCATCTGCCTGCTACAGTTGAAACCAGGATTCATCCGTGAAGAGCACCATTCTCCAGCGTGACAGTGGCCATCGAAGGTGAGCATCTGCCCACTGAAGTCGGTTACGACGCCGAACTGCAGTCAGGTCAAGACCCTGGGGAGGAGGACGAGCAAGTGAGCTTCCCTGAGTTTCCCTTCTGACAGTTTGTGCAGAAATTCTTTGCTTGTTCAATTCCACAGTTTCATCATCTGCCCGGGTGGCTGGTCTCAG
The DNA here is from genome assembly GCF_036934945.1 of Oncorhynchus masou masou. Taxonomy (NCBI): domain Eukaryota; kingdom Metazoa; phylum Chordata; class Actinopteri; order Salmoniformes; family Salmonidae; genus Oncorhynchus; species Oncorhynchus masou. Next base: position 56,431 of record NW_027002595.1, read on the forward strand.
ATGATCCCGCAGGTGAGGAAGCCGGATGTGGAGGTCCTGGGTTGGCGTGGTTACAGATGTTTTGAGGCCAGTTGGATGTACTGCCAAATTCTCTAAAATGACAGTCTGGCTTATGGTAGGAAATTAATATTAAATTCTCTGGCAACAGCTCTGGTGGATATTTCTGCTGTCAGCATGGCAATTGCACACTCCCTCAACTTCAGACATCTGTGGCATTGTGTCGTGTGACAAAACTGCACATTTTAGAATCATATTTTATTGTCCTCAGTACAAGGTGCACCTGTGTAATGATCATGCTGTTTAATCAGCTTCTTGATATGCTACACCTGTCAGGTGGATGGATTATCTTGGCAACGGACAAATGCTCACTAATAGGATGTTAACAAATGTGTGAACAAAATTTGAGGGAAAGAAGCGTTTTGTGCGTACGAAACATTTCTGGGATCTTTTATTTCAGCTCATGAAACATGGGACCAACACTTTACATGTTGTGTTAATATTTTTTGCTCAGTGTGAACTACTACTATAATATACAGTATCTGATTAGATCTTCCTGGTCATATTCTGAAACGCGTCACTGCCATTTGAACACAATCATTCCAATTCCTCATTATGCTCAAAATGTCCACGTCTCAGTCACTTCAGTCAGAACACAATGTCACTTTACGCTGATTCCCCCGACTCCTGCTGACCTCCTCCTGATTTCTCTCTCCTCTTCTTTCTCCTTCTCTCTCTCTCTCTCTCTCACTCTCTCTCTCCCTCTCTCACTCTCTCTCTCTCTCTCTCTCTCTCTCTCTCTCTCTCTCTCTCTCTCTCTCTCTCTCTCTCTCTCTCTCTCTCTCTCTCTCTCTCTCTCTCTCTCTCTCTCTCTCTCTCTCTCTCTCTCTCTCTCTCTCTCTCTCTCGCCTCATGCCTTTTCTCTTGTGTCTATACTTTGGCTACAGCTCAGGGAAATGTTCTGGAGAATACGGGGCTGATCGACTCTCTGAACCAGACTAAGTCTAGCAGCGCCCTCATAGAATACTCACTGAGGGAGTCACGCAGACTCCAGGCCTCTGTTGACCATGTACACATACGCACGGGTGCACAAACTTCCTCTCACACACTGAGCTGTAAACCTCCGCATCAACCTCCCATAGGGTTTGAACACCTCACCCCAAACGGGTATGTGTGAATGACAGAGGAGAATACATTAACCAATTCCAGGAAAATAGCAGAGTCTGGGGTCAGTCAGGACAGATGGAACACTCAGAGAGGGAGGGGTGAAAGAGAGATGACACAGAGACAGAAAACAACTACCCACAAATCATAGTGGGAACACAGGCTGCCTAAGTAAGGTTCTCAATCAGAGACAACGATTGACAGCTGCCTCTGATTGGGAACCATACCAGGCCAAAAGCAGCAATACAAAACATAGAACAAAAACATAGAATGCCCACTCTGACCAAACTAAAACAGAGACTAAGGAACTAAGGTCAGGACGTGACAGACAGAGAGAGAGAGAGAGAAAGAGAGAGAGAGAGAGAGAGAGAGAGAGAGAGAGGGGGGGTTGGAGAAAAGACTGAGTGAGAGAGATTGATTGAGGGAGGCAGGGTGCATGAGAGGGAGAAAGATGGAGAGATGGAAAGTGTGATTAAAGAGAGGAATCAATTCAGGATGGTGAAACTAAATGGATACTCTGTCTGTCTGTCTGTCTGTCTGTCTGTTTTTGTGCTCAATGAGAAGTGTCTCTATCAACTCAATTAACCCTGAGGACATTGAGTCCCACATTATACTTTACAGCCAATTACAGTGAATGGTAATACTAACAGAACTCTTTGCCCACAGCAATGTTGGCTTTAATTGTGGGTTTCTTTTGGCCTTTGTTGAGATGTGATAGGGAGTTGATGTGTGCTCAAGTGTGTGTCTGTGTGTGTGCGCGTGTATGTGTAAATCTGTACGGGCATGTGAGTAAATATAATTATTCCTCTAGGGGGCAGTGTGTCACCAGGTCTGACTCTTCTCTCCCCTTTATCTCTCTCTCTCTGATTTCCCCCCTTTCTCATACGCACCTCCCCATTGTTTCTCTCACATTCCCCTCCTATCAGTTTCATCCTGTCCTCATCTCTCTCGCGCTCCTTCCTTATCTCCCCTTTCACTGAATCTCCAATTTCCTATTATTTTCTCACCCTTTCTTGTTCATTCCACCAGATCTCCTCTCCCCTCCCTCTTAATCATCTCCCCTCCCTCCTCTTCCCTCATCTCCCCTCTCTCTTCCTCCTCTCCATTCCCTCTCTCACCCTCCCTCCCCTCTTTCTCCTCTTCCTCCTCTCCCCTCACCTACAGACCATTCTCCTCTCATCAGGCCCCTCTCCTCTCATCAGACCCCTCTGCTCTCATCAGGCCCCTCTCCTCTCATCAGACCCCTCTCCTCTCATCAGACCCCTCTCCTCTCATCAGGCCCCTCTCCTCTCATCAGACCCCTCTCCTCTCATCAGACCCCTCTCCTCTCATCAGGCCCCTCTCCTCTCATCAGGCCCCTCTCCTCTCATCAGGCCCCTCTCCTCTCATCAGGCCCCTCTCCTCCCATCAGACCCCTCTCCTCTCCTCCCATCAGACCCCTCTCCTCTCCTCCATTCAGACCCATCTCCTCTCCTACCATCAGACCCCTCCCCTCTCCTCCCATCAGACCCCTCTCCTCTCCTCCATTCAGACCCCTCTCCTCTCCTCCATTCAGACCCCTCTCCTCTCCTCCCATCAGACCCCTCTCCTCTCCTCCCATCAGACCCCTCTCCTCTCCTCCCATCAGACCCCTCTCCTCTCCTTCATTCAGACCCCTCTCCTCTCCTCCATTCAGACCCCTCTCCTCTCCTCCCATCAGACCCCTCTCCTCTCCTCCCATCAGACCCCTCTCCTCTCCTCTCATCAGGCCCATCTCCTCTCATCAGACCCCTCTCCTCTCCTCTCATCAGACCCCTCTCCTCTCCTTCATTCAGACCCCTCTCCTCTCCTCCCATCAGACCCCTCTCCTCTCCTCCCATCAGACCCATCTCCTCTCCTCTCATCAGGCCCATCTCCTCTCATCAGGCCCCTCTCCTCTCATTAGACCCCTCTCCTCTCCTCCCATCAGACCCCTCTCCTCTCCTCCCATCAGACCCCTCTCCTCTCCTCCCATCAGACCCCTCCCCTCTCCTCCCATCAGACCCCTCTCCTCTCCTTCATTCAGACCCATCTCCTCTCCTCTCATCAGACCCCTCTCCTCCCATCAGACCCCTCCCCTCTCCTCCCATCAGACCCCTCTCCTCTCCTTCATTCAGACCCATCTCCTCTCCTCTCATCAGACCCCTCTCCTCTCATTAGACTCATCTCCTCTCCTCTCATCAGGCCCATCTCCTCCCATCAGACCCCTCTCCTCTCCTTCATTCAGACCCATCTCCTCTCCTCCCATCAGACCCCTCTCCTCTCCTCCCATCAGACCCCTCTCCTCTCCTTCATTCAGACCCATCTCCTCTCCTCTCATCAGACCCCTCTCCTCTCCTCCATTCAGACCCATCTCCTCTCCTCCCATCAGACCCCTCTCCTCTCCTTCATTCAGACCCATCTCCTCTCCTCTCATCAGACCCCTCTCCTCCCATCAGACCCCTCCCCTCTCCTCCCATCAGACCCCTCTCCTCTCCTTCATTCAGACCCATCTCCTCTCCTCTCATCAGACCCCTCTCCTCTCATTAGACTCATCTCCTCTCCTCTCATCAGGCCCATCTCCTCTCATCAGACCCCTCTCCTCTCCTCCATTCAGACCCATCTCCTCTCCTCCCATCAGACCCCTCTCCTCTCCTCCATTCAGACCCCTCTCCTCTCCTCCCATCAGACCCATCTCCTCTCCTCCATGCAGACCCCTCACCTCTCCTCCCATCAGACCCCTCACCTCTCCTCCCATCAGACCCCTCTCCTCTCCTCCCATCAGACCCCTCTCCTCTCCTCCCATCAGACCCCTCTCCTCTCCTCTCATCAGACCCCTCTCCTCTCCTCCCATCAGACCCCTCTCCTCTCCTCCCATCAGACCCCTCTCCTCTCCTCCCATCAGACCCCTCCCTCTCCTCCCATCAGACCCCTCTCCTCTCCTTCATTCAGACCCATCTCCTCTCCTCCCATCAGACCCCTCTCCTCTCATTAGACTCATCTCCTCTCCTCTCATCAGACCCCTCTCCTCCCATCAGACCCCTCCCCTCTCCTCCCATCAGACCCCTCTCCTCTCCTTCATTCAGACCCATCTCCTCTCCTCTCATCAGACCCCTCTCCTCCCATCAGACCCCTCCCCTCTCCTCCCATCAGACCCCTCTCCTCTCCTTCATTCAGACCCATCTCCTCTCCTCTCATTAGACTCATCTCCTCTCCTCTCATCAGACCCCTCTCCTCTCCTCCATTCAGACCCATCTCCTCTCCTCTCATCAGACCCCTCCCCTCTCCTCCCATCAGACCCCTCCCCTCTCCTCCCATCAGACCCCTCTCCTCTCCTTCATTCAGACCCATCTCCTCTCCTCTCATCAGACCCCTCTCCTCTCATTAGACTCATCTCCTCTCCTCTCATCAGGCCCATCTCCTCTCATCAGACCCCTCTCCTCTCCTCCATTCAGACCCCTCCCCTCTCCTCCCATCAGACCCCTCCCCTCTCCTCCCATCAGACCCCTCTCCTCTCCTCCCATCAGACCCCTCTCCTCTCCTCCCATCAGACCCCTCTCCTCTCCTCCCATCAGACCCCTCACCTCTCCTCCCATCAGACCCCTCTCCTCTCCTCCATTCAGACCCATCTCCTCTCCTCCCATCAGACCCATCTCCTCTCCTCCCATCAGACCCCTCTCCTCTCCTCCCATCAGACCCCTCACCTCTCCTCCCATTAGACCCCTCTCCTCTCCTCCCATCAGACCCCTCTCCTCTCCTCCCATGAGACCCCTCTCCTCTCCTCCCATCAGACCCCTCTCCTCTCCTCCCATCAGACCCCTCTCCTCTCCTCCCATCAGACCCCTCTCCTCTCCTCCCATCAGACCCCTCTCCTCTCCTCCCATCAGACCCCTCTCCTCTCCTCTCATCAGACCCCTCTCCTCTCCTACCATCAGACTCCTCTCCTCTCCTCTCATCAGACCCCTCTCCTCTCCTCCCATCAGACCCCTCTCCTCTCCTCTCATCAGACCCCTCTCCTCTCCTCCCATCAGACCCCTCTCCTCTCCTCCCATCAGACCCCTCTCCTCTCCTCCCATCAGACCCATCTCCTCTCCTCCCATCAGACCCCTCTCCTCTCCTCTCATCAGACCCCTCTCCTCTCCTCCATTCAGACCCATCTCCTCTCCTCTCATCAGACCCCTCTCCTCTCCTCCCATCAGACCCCTCTCCTCTCCTCTCATCAGACCCCTCTCCTCTCCACCCATCAGACCCATCTCATCTCCTCTCATCAGACTCCTCTCCTCCCATCAGACCCCTCTCCTCTCCTCCCATCAGACTCCTCTCCTCTCCTCCCATCAGACCCCTCTCCTCTCCTCTCATCAGACCCCTCTCCTCTCCACCCATCAGACTCCTCTCCTCCATTCAGACCCCTCTCCTCTCCTCCCATCAGACTCCTCTCCTCTCCTCCCATCAGACCCCTCTCCTCTCCACCCATCAGACCCATCTCATCTCCTCTCATCAGACTCCTCTCCTCTCCTCCCATCAGACCCATCTCATCTCCTCTCATCAGACTCCTCTCCTCTCATCAGACTCCTCTCCTCTCATCAGACTCCTCTCCTCCATTCAGACCCATCTCCTCTCCTCCCATCAGACCCATCTCCTCTCCTCCCATCAGACCCCTCTCCTCTCCTCCCATCAGACCCCTCTCCTCTCCTCCCATCAGACCCCTCTCCTCTCCTCTCATCAGACTCCACTCCTCCATCAGACCCATCTCCTCCCCTCCCATCAGACCCCTCTCCTCGCCTCTCATCAGACCCCTCTCCTCTCCTCCATTCAGACCCATCTCCTCTCCTCCCATCAGACCCCTCTCCTCTCCTCCCATCAGACCCCTCTCCTCTCCTCTCATCAGACCCCTCTCCTCTCCTGTCATCAGACCCCTCTCCTCTCCTCTCATCAGACTCCTCTCCCCATTCAGACCCATCTCCTCTCCTCCCATCAGACCCCTCTCCTCTCCTCTCATCAGACCCTTCTCCTCTCATCAGACTCCTCTCCTCTCATCAGACTCTTCTCCTCCCATCAGACCCCTCTCCTCTCCTCTCATCAGACCCTTCTCCTCTCATCAGACTCCTCTCCTCTCATCAGACTCCTCTCCTCCATTCAGACCCCTCTCCTCTCCTCCCATCAGACCCCTCTCCTCTCCTCCATTCACACCCCTGTCCTCCCCTCAGACCCTCTCCTCACCCCTCTATTGCTCCTCTCTTCACTTCTTATGTCTGGGGACTGGGTTTATTCATGGTGGGGTAATGGGATCCGGAGGGACTGGGTGTATTCCTGGTGGGGTAATGGGATCCGGAGGGACTGGGTGTATTCATGGTGAGGTAATGGGATCCGGAGGGACTGGGTGTATTCATGGTGGGGTAATGGGATCAGGAGGGACTGGGTGTATTCATGGTGGGGTAATGGGATCAGGAGGGACTGGGTGTATTCATGGTGAGGTAATAGGATCCGGAGGGACTGGGTGTATTCATGGTGAGGTAATAGGATCCGGAGGGACTGGGTGTATTCATGGTGGGGTAATGGGATCCAGAGGGACTGGGTGTATTCATGGTGGGGTAATGGGATCCGGAGGGACTGGGTGTATTCATGGTGGGGTAATGGGATCCGGAGGGACTGGGTGTATTCATGGTGGGGTAATGGGATCCGGAGGGACTGGGTGTATTCATGGTGAGGTAATGGGATCCAGAGGGACTGGGTGTATTCATGGTGGGGTAATGGGATCCGGAGGGACTGGGTGTATTCATGGTGGGGTAATGGGATCCGGAGGGACTGGGTGTATTCATGGTGGGGTAATGGGATCCGGAGGGACTGGGTGTATTCATGGTGGGGTAATGGGATCCGGAGGGACTGGGTGTATTCATGGTGAGGTAATGGGATCCAGAGGGACTGGGTGTATTCATGGTGGGGTAATGGGATCCGGAGGGACTGGGTGTATTCATGGTGGGGTAATGGGATCCAGAGGGACTGGGTGTATTCATGGTGATGTAATGGGATCAGGAGGGACTGGGTGTATTCATGGTGAGGTAATAGGATCCGGAGGGACTGGGTGTATTCATGGTGAGGTAATGGGATCCGGAGGGACTGGGTGTATTCATGGTGAGGTAATGGGATCAGGAGGGACTGGGTGTATTCATGGTGGGGTAATGGGATCCGGAGGGACTGGGTGTATTCATGGTGGGGTAATGGGATCAGGAGGGACTGGGTGTATTCATGGTGAGGTAATAGGATCCGGAGGGACTGGGTGTATTCATGGTGGGGTAATGGGATCCGGAGGGACTGGGTGTATTCATGGTGAGGTAATGGGATCCGGAGGGACTGGGTGTATTCATGGTGGGGTAATGGGATCAGGAGGGACTGGGTGTATTCCTGGTGGGGTAATGGGATCCGGAGGGACTGGGTGTATTCATGGTGGGGTAATGGGATCAGGAGGGACTGGGTGTATTCATGGTGGGGTAATGGGATCAGGAGGGACTGGGTTTATTCATGGTGGGGTAATGGGATCAGGAGGGACTGGGTGTATTCATGGTGGAGTAATGGGATCAGGAGGGACTGGGTGTATTCATGGTGGAGTAATGGGGTCAGGAGGGACTGGGTATATTCATGGTGGGGTAATGGGATCAGGAGGGACTGGGTTTATTCATGGTAGGGTAGATGGATCAGGAGGGACTGGGTGTATTCATGGTGTGGTAATGGGGTCAGGAGGGACTGGGTATATTCATGGTGGGGTAATGGGATCAGGAGGGACTGGGTTTATTCATGGTGGGGTAGTTGGATCAGGAGGGACTGGGTGTATTCATGGTGAGGTAATGGGATCCGGAGGGACTGGGTGTATTCATGGTGAGGTAATGGGATCCGGAGGGACAGATGGTCTCAGAGCTCTGGGGGTATAGCTGACCTCTCAACTCGCGCCCCCCCCCTCCCAATCAACCACACATAAACACCACATCTCATACAACACACTACTAATAAAAATCTATACATGAATAACCTTTAGGAATGTGGGACAGTGTTGAAGGGACAGTGTTGATACTGGGGTCATAGAGAATGGATTTGAAGGCAGTACGAGATAGAGATGAGGAGAGATACTGGGGTCATAGAGAATGGATTTGAAGGCAGTACGAGATAGAGATGAGGAGAGATACTGGGGTCATAGAGAATGGATTTGAAGGCAGTACGAGATAGAGATGAGGAGAGGTACTGGGGTCATAGAGAATGGATTTGAAGGCAGTACGAGATAGAGATGAGGAGAGGTACTGGGGTCATAGGATGAATAGATATGAAGGCAGTACGAGATAGAGATGAGGAGAGATACTGGGGTCATAGGATGAATAGATATGAAGCCAGTACGAGATAGAGATGAGGAGAGGTACTGGGGTCATAGGATGAATAGATATGAAGGCAGTACGAGATAGAGATGAGGAGAGATACTGGGGTCATAGGATGAATAGATATGAAGGCAGTACGAGATAGAGATGAGGAGAGGTACTGGGGTCATAGGATGAATAGATATGAAGGCAGTACGAGATAGAGATGAGGAGAGATACTGGGGTCATAGGATGAATAGATATGAAGGCAGTACGAGATAGAGATGAGGAGAGATACTGGGGTCATAGGATGAATAGATATGAAAGGCAGTACGAGATAGAGATGAGGAGAGATACTGGGGTCATAGGATGAATAGATATGAAGGCAGTACGAGATAGAGATGAGGAGAGATACTGGGGTCATAGGATGAATAGATATGAAGGCAGTACGAGATAGAGATGAGGAGAGATACTGGGGTCATAGGATGAATAGATATGAAGGCAGTACGAGATAGAGATGAGGAGAGATACTGGGGTCATAGAGAATGGATTTGAAGGCAGTACGAGATAGAGATGAGGAGAGATACTGGGGTCATAGGATGAATAGATATGAAGGCAGTACGAGATAGAGATGAAGAGAGATACTGGGGTCATAGAGAATGGATTTGAAGGCAGTACGAGATAGAGATGAGGAGAGATACTGGGGTCATAGAGAATGGATTTGAAGGCAGTACGAGATAGAGATGAGGACAGATACTGGGGTCATAGAGAATGGACTTGAAGGCAGTACGAGATAGAGATGAGGAGAGATACTGGGGTCATAGAGAATGGATTTGAAGGCAGTACGAGATAGAGATGAGGAGAGATACTGGGGTCATAGAGAATGGATTTGAAGGCAGTACGAGATAGGGATGAGGAGAGATACTGGGGTCATAGAGAATGGACTTTAAGGCAGTACGAGATAGAGATGAGGAGAGATACTAGGGTCATAGAGAATGGACTTGAAGGCAGCATGACTGCCAGCCCCCAACCCAGCCACCACTTCAAGGATAACTTCAACCATAGGGCTGTGTGTATGTGTGTTTGAGGATAATTAGATCTGTCCGTACACTGGAGTTGAAGTGGCTCTCAGACGGACATGTTCCCATTGAGATGTGTTCTGAATGAGAGAGAGAGACAGAGAGAGAGAGAGAGAGAGAGAGAGAGAGAGAGAGAGAGAGAGAGAGACAGCAGCACAATTAAACCCAACCAAATCACGAGAAAACAAAAAGATAATTACTTGACACATTGGAAAGAATTACCTGACCACTGTGACTGACCCAAAAATAAGGAAGGCTTTGACTAAGCATAGCCTTGCTATTGAGAAAGGCCGCCGTAGGCAGACCTGGCTCTCAAGAGAAGACAGGCTATGTGCACACTGCCCACAAAATGAGGTGGAACTGAGCTGCACTTCCTAACCTCCTGCCCAACGTATGACCATATTAGAGAGACATATTTCCCTCAGATTACACAGGTCCACAAAGAATTCGAAAACAAATCCAATTTTGAAAAACTCCCATATCTAAAGGGTGAAATTCCAAAGTGTGCCATCAGAGCAGCAAGATTTGTGACCTGTTGCCACGAGAAAAGGGCAACCAGTGAAGAACACACACCATTGTAAATACAACCCATAGCTATGTTTATTTATTTTATCTTGTGTCCTTTAACCATTTGTACATTGTTAAAACACTGTATATATATATATAATATGACATTTGTAATGTCTTTATTGTTTTGAAACTTCTGTATGTGTAATGTTCACTGTTAATTTGTATTGTTTATTTCACTTTATATATTCACTTTATATATTATCTACTTCACTTGCTTTGGCAATGTTAACACATGTTTCCCATGCTATTAAAGCCCTTGAATTGAATCGAATTGAATTGAATTGAGAGAGAGAGAGGGACAGAGAGAGAGAGGGAGACAGAGAGAGAGGGAGACATAGAGAGGGGGAGACAGAGAGAGGCAGAGACAGAGAGAGAGAGACAGAGAGAGAGAGAGAGAGAGAGAGAGAGAGAGAGGGCAGGCAGGCAGGCAGGCAGGCAGGCAGGCAGGCAGGCAGGCAGGCAGGCAGGCAGACAGACAGACAGACAGACAGACAGACAGACAGACAGACAGACAGACAGACAGACAGACAGAGAGAGACGCAGAGTAATGGGTTGAGGCCTGTTTTCTAAACAGGGGAAGAGAGCAGGAGTATTTGAGGGGATATTAAGAGACTGGAGATATGAGGAATGAGAAAGAGTGAAAGACTGTATTTTTGGGGGATTGGAGAGGTTCGACAAACTATCTTCTATGTTTGTAAAACCTATAACTCTCTCTATTTTCTCATCCTCAACACTGACACTGGTGAGGTATCCATCCATAAATCAAAATGCCAGGAAGGTTACAGAGTGTGTGTGACTCTCGTTTGTTTTACAGTGCAACTGACAGCTCTCATCCATCTCTATCACCGATGCACAGGAGGCCAGTCTGAACCACATGGTGTATGAGTACGTCTGCCACTCTCTCTTCCATGTCAGAACACACAGCAGCCAAGGACTGGTGATGTACACAGTAAGGTGTCTGCTGACAGGGCGGTCGTGTTTCAAAGGAGGTCGGTGGCACCTTCATTGGGAGATCGGGATTGTGGTAGAGCTGGAGGAATAGGTGGAACGATATCAAATACATCAGACACATTCCTATTTGCTCCGTTCCCACCATTATTATGAGACGTCCTCCCCTTAGGAACCTCCTCTGGTGTGTGTGTGTGTGTGTGTGTGTGTGTGTGTGTGTGTGTGTGTGTGTGTGTGTGTGTGTGTGTGTGTGTGTGTGTGTGTGTGTGTGTGTGTGTGTGTGTGTGTGTGTGTGTATCAGTCAATAGACAAGGCTGGAGGACAGACAGTATCTGATTTAACCTCTCAGCTCAGTCCATCAAGTTGCCGGCCGCACATTAACATAGAGGAAACACTGGATTACATTTACCATGAGGCAACACTATCCCTCTGTCCTCTAAGAAAGAGAGGGAGGGAGAGAGTGGAGGAGAGAGGAGATGATGGAGGAGATGGGGGGAGAAAGTGTCGAGAGAGGGTGGAGGGGGAGAAGGGGAGATTTGGAGAGAGTGTGTGGAGGAGAGGGTGGAGGAGATTGGGGAGGGAGGGGGGATGGGCAGAGAAAGAGTGTGGAGTAGTGGGTGGAGGAGATGGGGGAGAGAGGATGGAGGGGAGATGGTGAGAGAGAGAGAGAGAGAGAGAGAGAGAGAGAGAGAGAGAGAGAGAGGAGGAGGAGAGTGTGAAGGAGTGGGGAAAGAGAGTGGTGGAGGTTATGGAGGAGATGGGGGAGAGAGTATGGAGGAGAGAGGGTGGAGATGGGGGGAATGAGATAGGGGAGGGAGAGGGTGGAGGACATTGGGGGGGGGTGAGAGAGGTTGTTAGTAGCTATGGTTAAGGTGGGATGTCTGTTGGTGTGACAGGTTCAGGTGTTGCTGCTGTCACAGGTGTGGCTTCTCCTCCCCACTTCCTGTCAATGTGTCAGTTCTCCTCTCTTTTTCTCGCTCCTCACTCCCTTTCTCTTCTTCCCTTCTGTCACTTGATTGGCAATCCACATGCAGACACACCCACGTACACAGTTAATGAAGTATTGTCATGAAGGGGAGTTTAATAACAGGCATCCTTTGTAAAGCAGTTCTCATGTCTGGTGTGTGTGTGTGTGTGTGTGTGTGTGTGTGTGTGTGTGTGTGTGTGTGTGTGTGTGTGTGTGTGTGTGTGTGTGTGTGTGTGTGTGTGTGTGTGTGTGTGTGTGGAGAGAGAGCAGCAACCCTCTGCATGGGCATCACGTTGGAGCAGAGGGAATGTTGGGTAAGGGCGGAGTGGAAAAGGTCAAGGCTTTGAGATGAAACGCTCTGAAGTTTCCTTTGTTCTCCAACACACACACACACCCACACACACACACAAACACACACACACAAACACAACACACACACACACACGAGGAGGAAGAGGAGGTGAGATGAGCAAGAGGGAGGAGAGATGAGATCTGGTAGAATTAACAAGGAAATATTAGGAAAACAGATAGGGGCAGTGAAAGAGGAGAGAAGGAAGGAGCTGGAGAAAGATGAGGACAGGATGAAACTTGATAGGAGGGGAAATATGAGAGAAACAATGGGAGAAGAAGGAGAGAGAGAGAGAGAGAGAGAGAGAGAGAGAGAGAGAGAGAGAGAGAGCCTCCAGCCTTAGTTTGAGTGACAGTCCCATTTGAGACGAGCGTCTTCATAAAACAGATCTCTTCTATCTCACCCCAGCCAATAGACTGGTCCCTCATCACTGCCTCTCAGCCCAGACAGACGACTCAACAGAACCTCTCAGCCCAGACAGACACCTCAACAGAACCTCTTCAACCCAGACAGACGACTCAACAGAACCTCTCAGCCCAGACAGACAGCTCCACAGAACCTCTCAGCCCAGACAGACACCTCCACAGAACTTCAGCCCAGACAGACACCTCCACAGAACCTCTCAGCCCAGACAGACACCTCCACAGAACCTCTCAGCCCAGACAGACACCTCCACAGAACCTCTCAGCCCAGACAGACACCTCCACAGAACCTCTCAGCCCAGACAGACACCTCAACAGAACCTCTCAGCCCAGACAGACACCTCAACAGAACCTCTCAACCCAGACAGACACCTCAACAGAACCTCTCAGCCCAGACAGACAGCTCCACAGAACCTCTCAGCCCAGACAGACAACTCCACAGAACCTCTCAGCCCAGACAGACAACTCCACAGAACCTCTCAGCCCAGACAGACAACTCCACAGAACCTCTCAGCCCAGACAGACACCTCCACAGAGAACGGTGTGTCTGTAGAGACTATCTCTCTCTATTTTAGTTCACAAAGAGAAGTGTCCCACCAGGAAAGCAGTGTGTGTACGTTCTCTTTAAGGCTTTATTCGAGCACATCAGCAAAGACGACAGCTCTGACAGACCCATATACAACAACTCAAGGGCACACCAGAGGTGGGATGGATAGAACATACTGTAGTTTTAGGTGGTCCACCTGTGTGAGTCTCTCAAGAGTTTGACTGCGCTGAGAGTTGAGTGTACTGATATGCAGCACTGTTAGCTGGTGTTTGCTGATGTAGTCACAGTGGGGGTGGTGTTGGACAGGCATCCCTGTTATCTGGGAAAGTCACAGTGGGGTTCACTAGTGTAGTCACAATGGGGTTAGCTGGTGTAGTCTCAATGGGATTAACTGGTGTAGTAACAGTGGGGTTGGTGTTGGACAGGCATCCCTGTTATCTGGGATAGTCACAGTGGGGTTCACTAGTGTAGTCACAGGGTTTAACTGGTGTAGAAACATTGGGATTAGTTGGTGTAGTCACAGGGGGTTATGGTGTAGTCACAATGGGGTTAGCTGGTGTAGTCTCAATGGGATTAGCTGGTGTAGTCACAGTGGGTTTAACTAGTGTAGTCACAGTAGGGTTAACTAGTGTAGTCAGGCTCCCTTGATGTAGTCACAGTGGGGTTAACTAGTGTAGTCACAGTGGGGCTACTTGATGTAGTCACAGTGGGGTTAGCTGGTGTAGTCACAGTGGGGTTAGCTGGTGTAGTCACAGTGGGGTTAGCTGGTATAGTCACAGTGGGGTTAACTGGTGTAGTCACAGTGGGGTTAACTGGTGTAGTCACAGTGGGGTTAACTGGTGTAGTCACAGTGGGGTGAGCTGGTGTAGTCACAGTGGGGTTAACTGGTGTAGTCACAGTGGGGTTAACTGGTGTAGTCACAGTGGGGTGAGCTGGTGTAGTCACAGTGGGGTTAACTGGTGTAGTCACAGTGGGGTTAGCTGGTGTAGTCACAGTGGGGTTAGCTGGTTTTACAGTTGGGTAAACTGGTGTTGTCACAGTGGGGTGCTGCTTTTACAGTGGGGTAAACTGGTGTAGTCACAGTAGTGCTAACTGCTTTTACAGTGGGGTAAACTGGTGTAGTCACAGTGGGGTGTCGTGTCTTTGGCTATGCCTGATTAATTGATATGACATGCTATTCAATAAAATAATTTATCCAATTAATATTACCTGATTGAGCTAATCATAAAATGTACTAGCTAGAGAGTCGGGCACCACAAATTAATATTTATAGAGCTGTTATCTTCCGAATAAACTCTTTAAAGAGTCTAGTAATATTTACATCCATAGCAGTCAATATTAATCAGTGTCACGTTTTCATTTTGGGAAGGAGGAGCAGACTAAATGCAACGTGGTTGTTATTCATTTTATTTAATTAAAGAAACTATACACAATAAACTTAAAAAATAACAAACGTGCGAAAACCGAAACCAGCCCTATCTGGTGCAAAACACAGAGACAGGAACAACCACCCACAAACACACAGTGAAACCCAGGCTACCTAAATATGGTTCCCAATCAGAGACAATGACGAACACCTGCCTCTGATTGAGAACCATATCAGGCCAGACATAGAAATAGACAAACAACACATCCAACATAGAATGCCCCCTCAGATCACACCCTGACCAACCAAACATAGAAACATACAAAGTAAACTATGGTCAGGGTGTGACAATCAGTCTTATCTGAAAGTTGTAAATTCTTGGTTTATCTGCAAGAACCCTGGCTAACAATTTGAATCAGCAATACAACATTGGGTTTAAATATTTATTTACTAAATACCTAACTAATCACAGAATTCACATACAGACAATTAATCATAACTTGATTACAAATTAAGTCATAAAGGAAAACGTCCCTAGCAGGCGGAACAGATATGACAGCTGGTTTACACAAAGGAAAAGGGGCGGGGTTTGAGGAAAGAGCGAGACTGGTGAACAGAGGCGAAGCTGTGCTATCATAAATACAGTATCTATGCATTCTAAATTACCGCCCATTTGGAAAAGGAAAATGCACAACATTACTGAGATGCGTCTAGTAGGCTGGTATATGGAAGGTCCTGTTGCCAAACCAGTCCCCTTCTGTCCTTTAAAGAATGTCTGGTGGTCAATTGGATACGTTGTAGTAATGTCAAGTAGTGGGGATAGACAGAATACTCTGTCTGTTCTTCCTATCCAGTCAGCAAATAAGTGTTGCTAACTCAATAGCTAGGAGGTATCACTTGTCAGTGAATAAGAGTTCAAAGTTCATACCATTCGCAACCAAAGCTCATGCTGATGTTGGCTTGTTCTGAACCATTCTGACATAGGGCCGCGCCCTCATATCCTCGGAACAGGAAGTTATGTTGTCGTCAAGGCTTTATGAGGAGGAAAAGGGGTGTGTTTCATAGTTTACAACCTCTGTCTCTTTACGTGGGTGGGCCACTGAGTGAACAGCAATATCTTATGAAAACCCACATCTCACATTTTAGAAGCTAAATCACATTTCATCCCATCGCAAAATAATGTCATGTTCAAACATTTCAATTGAACAACAATTCCATGTGAATCCGATAACTCTGATGTGTAGACTTTCCACTGTAGAGTTTGTCGTTTGTCATCTGATCATTGATGAGAATGTCTCAGACGACAACCGAACTGACATCATAATCATTAAGTACCACCACATATGTTCAATTGTTCGGATTACCAGAATATAGTTCATTCCCCCACCCACCTTCTGATGTTCCCAGAATCTCTATGTTAACCAAGGTTTTTTACAAATGTAACCTCAGTAGGGTAGAGAGGAAAAAGGGGGGAAGAGGTATTCATGACATCATCATCACGTCTTAAACCTATCCCCCAGGCCAACGTCATGACAGTGGTTAGCTGGTGTAGTCACAGTAGTGTTAGCTGGTTTTACAGTGGGGTTAACTGGTCTAGTCACAATGGGGTTAGCTGGTTTTACAGTTGCGTTAGCTGGTGTAGTCACAGTGGTGTTAGCCTGTTTTACAGTTGGGTTAGCTGGTGTAGTCACAGTGGTGTTAGCCTGTTTTACAGCGAGTTAACTGGTGTAGCCACAGTGGGGTTAACTGTGTGGTCAAAGTGGCTTTAGCTGGTTTAACAATGGGGTTAACTGGTAGTCACAGTGGGTTAAATGGCGTAGCCATTGTGGCATGTTAACTGTTGTAGTCACAGGGGCTAAATGGTGTTGTCACAGTGGGGTTGGTGTCAGACATTAGGTATAACACTCAGGACAATGCACTTAATATGAGTGTCCATAGATCTCTCTCTCTCTCTTATAGGAATGTCCATAGATCTCTCTCTCTCCTTATAGGAATGTCCATAGATCTCTCTCTCTCTCCTTATAGAATGTCTATAGAGCTCTCTCTCTCCCTTATAGGAATGTCCATAGATCTCTCTCTCCTTATAGGAATGTCCATAGATCTCTCTCTCTCATCCTTATAGGAATGTCCATAGATCTCTCTCTCTCTCCTTATAGGAATGTCCATAGAGCTCTCTATCTCTCCTTATAGGAATGTCCATAGATCTCTCTCTCTCCCTTATAGGAATGTCCATAGATCTCTCTCTCTCCCCTTATAGAATGTCCATAGATCTCTCTCCTCCTTATAGGAATGTCCATAGTTTCTATCTCTCCTTATAGGAATGTCCATAGATCTCTCTCTCTCCTTATAGGAATGTCCATAGATCTCTCTCTCTCTACTTATAGGAATGTCCATAGAGCTCTCTCTCTCTTATAGGAATGTCCATAGAGCTCTCTCTCCTCATATAGGAATGTCCATAGAGCTCTCTCTCTCTCCTTATAGGAATGTCCATAGAGCTCTCTCTCTCGACTAATATGAGTGTCCATAGATCTCTCTCTCTCTCCTTATAGGAATGTCCATAGAGCTCTCTCTCTAGACTAATATGAGTGTCCATAGATCTCTCTCTCTCCTTATAGGAATGTCCATAGAGCTCTCTCTCTCTCCTTATAGGAATGTCCATAGAGCTCTCTCTCTCTCGACTGATATGAGTGTCCATAGATCTCTCTCTCTCTCCTTATAGGAATGTCCATAGAGCTCTCTCTCTCGACTAATATGAGTGTCCATAGATCTCTCTCTCTCTCCTTATAGGAATGTCCATAGAGCTCTCTCTCTCTCTCCTTATAGGAATATCCATAGAGCTCTCTCTCTCGACTAGTATGAGTGTCCATAGATCTCTCTCTCTCTCCTTATAGGAATGTCCATAGAGCTCTCTCTCTCTCCTTATAGGAATGTCCATAGAGCTCTCTCTCTCTCCTTATAGGAATGTCCATAGAGCTCTCTCTCTCGACTAATGAGTGTCCATAGATCTTCTCTCTCTCCTTATAGGAATGTCCATAGAGCTCTCTCTGACTAATATGAGTGTCCATAGATCTCTCTCTCTCTCCTTATAGGAATGTCCATAGAGCTTTCTCTCCTCCTTATAGGAATGTCCATAGAGCTCTCTCTCTCCTTATAGGGAATGTCCATAGAGCTCTCTCTCTCTCCTTATAGGGAATGTCCATAGAGCTTCCTCTCCTTATAGGAATGTCCATAGAGCCTTCTCGACTAATATGAGTGTCCATAGATCTTCTCTCTCCTTATAGGAATGTCCATAGAGCTCTCTCTCTCTCGACTAATATGAGTGTCCATAGATCTCTCTCTCTCTCCTTATAGGAATGTCCATAGATCTCTCTCTCTCTCCTTATAGGAATGTGTCCATAGAGCTCTCTCTCGACTAATATGAGTGTCCATAGATCTCTCTGTTTTAATATGAGTGTTCATAGAGGTCTCTCTCCTAATAGGATTGTCCATGGAGCTCTCTCTCTCCTAATAGGACTGTCCATGGAGCTCTCTCTCCTAATAGGACTGTCCATAGAGCTCTCTCTCCTAATAGGACTGTCCATAAAGGTCTCTCTCCAAATTGGAGCGTCCATAGAGCTCTCTATCCTAATAGGACTGTCCATAGAGCTCTCTCTCCTAATAGGGTGGCAAGTAGCCTAGCGATTAAGAGCTTTTGGGCCAATATCTGAAAGGTCAATGGTTTGTGTCCCCAAGCTGACTAGGTGAACAATCTGTTTATTTGCCCTTGAGCAAAGCACGTAACCCTAGTCGCTCTGGATAAGAGCGTCTGCTAAACGACTAAAATGTAACAAATGTAATTGGTCCGTGTGTGACTGTGTTAATTCAGCTCTGCTGTGGTTGTGTGATCATAGAGTCTGGACTGTGACCTTCGGTGACCCTGACAGTTAAATTGGTTGATTTAATTGGTGGTTTATTTTTGTGTCTGAGAGATGTGCTGCTAATGTTGTTTCGATGCAGTGGTTGAGGCTAGAGTTGAGGCTATGAAAGGTCAGTCTGGGAACAGTTGAGCTAATGTGTTTGTACTTTGCAGATAAAGTTGTGAGGGGCTTCTTAACTAATATCTGAGGAATGGTGATCATGTTAAGTGCTGTGGCCCAGTTAATTTTGCAGTGGTTGATTCAGGACTCCGTGTTAATACATTGCAGTGCTCTAATGGGTGAGGGAAGGCCTGAGCCTCATTACCAACCTGTTAATGAATAATGCATCAGCCCAGAAAGAAATATCTGCTAGCAGTCCTAGTGCATGCTTTGTGCGTGTGTGTGTTTGCAAAGGTGTGTTTTATGTTGTGTGCAGTGTTTCTGTATTGTGTGTGGTGTGTTTTTGCGCTGTGTGTTGCTGTGCTTGTGTTTTGTGTTGTGTTGTGTGTGTGATTTTTGTTGTGTGTGTGTGTTTTTTGTTGTTTGTGTGTGTGTGTGTTTTTTGTTGTGTGTTTTTAAAGTGGTATGTCACGTTGTATAAATGATTGGAGAGGAAATAGGGGTTTTAATACTCCACCAGAAAATACACCATGCCATTGAAAGGAACAGGAACGAGGCCCAAAACAAACACGTATACAAAAACACAGATATGTAAGCCAAACAAAGGAGCTAGGGTAAACCTCTAATAAATACATGGGACGAGACCCGTAATAACAATACACGGGACGAGACCCGTAATAACAATACACAGGACGAGACCTGTAATAACAATACACAGGACGAGACCCGTAATAACAATACAGGATCGAGACCTGTAGTAACAATACACAGGGTGACGAGACCCGTCTTTAATACACAGGGCGGAGACACATAATAACAATACACAGGGCGAGACCCGTAATATAATACACAGGACGAGACCCGTAATACCAATACACAGGACGAGACCTGTATTAACAATACACAGGGCGAGACCCGCCAATAACAATACACGGGGCGACCTGTAGTAACACAGACGAGACCTGTAATAACAATACACGGACGAGACCTGTAGACAACAATACACGGACGAGACCTGTAATAACAATACACAGGACGAGACCTGTAATAACAATACACAGGACGAGACCCGTAATAACAATACACAGGACGAGACCTGTAGTAACAATACACAGGACGAGACCCGTAATAACAATACACAGGACGAGACCTGTAATAACAATACATGAGACAAGACCCGTAATAACAATACACAGGACGAGACCTGTAATAACAATACATGAGACAAGACCCGTAATAACAATACACAGGACGAGACCTGTAATAACAATACACGGGATGAGACCCATAATAACAATACACAGGATGAGACCTGTAATAACAATACACGAGTTGAGACCAGTAATAACAATACACAGGACGAGACCTGTAATAACAATACACGGGACGGGACCTGTAATAACAATACACGAGTTGAGACCAGTAATAACAATACACAGGACGAGACCTGTAATAACAATACACGGGCCAGACCTGTACAACAATGC
>NW_027002595.1:77179-181366 GCF_036934945.1 Oncorhynchus masou masou
ATAGACGCCTGTCTCTAATAGACGCCTGTCTCTAATAGACGCCTGTCTCTAATAGACGCCTGTCTCTAATAGACGCCTGTCTCTAATAGACGCCTGTCTCTAATAGACGCCTGTCTCTAATAGACGCCTGGTCTCTAATACGCCTGAAGCCTGTCTCTAATAGACGCCTGTCTCTAATAGACGCCTGTCTCTATAATAGAAGCCTGAAGACGCTGTCTCTAATAGACGCCTGTCTCTAATCGACGCCTGTCTCTAATATACGCCTGTCTCTAATAGACACCTGGCTCTAATAGAAGCCTGTCTCTAATAGACGCCTGTCTCTAATAGACACCTGGCTCTAATAGACACCTGGCTCAAATAGAAGCTTGTCTCTAATAAGCGCATGTTCAGTGATTTAAGCAAAATAATTCCTGGACAATTTATTGAAGTTTAACAGTAGTGACAATTGTAAAGAAACGTAAAATTGTAAAGACACTAGATGCAGCAAAGCAACATAAGTACCAACAGTTCACACTCAACTACTAAACTCTGTTGATGACAGAGGAAACTCTCCAGGACTGAGGGTCTTAAATCTACATTGATGACCTTAGAAACACAAAAACCTACATACGCAAGCACATACACGCAGGTACGCATGCAAGACACCTCGTCAGACCTCCGTGACTCCAGTGAATCACAGCCAATCTGTTCTCCCTCCATGGGGCTAATCGTCCAATCATATCGCTCTGTTCTCCCCTCGGAGCCCACTGGCATAATGAAGAGAAATCATCACACATTCAGCAGGTCTACACACACACACACACACACACACACACACACACACACACACACACACACACACACACACACACACACACACACACACACACACACACACATTTTGATGTGTATGTGCATATAGCTATGTGTGTATGTGTGTCAAATGAAGAGAAATGGCTAGTGATTAATTTTCCGCGCTTTCTCTTTTGTGTGTGTGGTAGTGACAAATTAGGAGTAATGACTGTCTATGAATCACTGTACACCTTCCCTATTGCTTCTGTCAGGCATCTCCATCCACTGTACACCTTCCCTATTGCTTCTGTCAGGCAGCTCCATCCACTGTACACCTTCCCTATTGCTTCTGTCAGGCATCTCCATCCACTGTAGACCTTCCCTATTGCTTCTGTCAGGCAGCTCCATCCACTGTAGACCTTCCCTATTGCTTCTGTCAGGCAGCTCCATCCACTGTAGACCTTCCCTATTGCTTCTGTCAGGCAGCTCCATCCACTGTACACCTTCCCTATTGCTTCTGTCAGGCAGCTCCATCATGGAGGACAGGAGCCTTATGTGAGTATGTGTCTCTGTCGCATGTGTGTGCGTGTGTGTGTGTGTGTGTGCGTGTGTTTGTGTGTGTGTGTGTGTGTGTGTGTGTGTGTGTGTGTGTGTGTGTGTGTGTGTGTGTGTGTGTGTGTGTGTGTGTGTGTGTGTGTGTGTGTGTGTGTGTGTGTGTGTGTGTGTGTGTGTGTGTGTGTGTGTGTGGGTGTGTGTGTGTGTGTGTGTGTGTGTGTGTGTGTGTTTTATGACCTGATGTACTTGTATAAAGCGCTGACTCGCTGCATCATGCCTGCAGATCAATGCTGCTGATAAGAGATGCTTTGAATGCTGTTGACCCGTTGCTGTGTTTACTGCGTGTGTCGTTAGGATGGATTGATCAGCACTAATGATGACACTTTTAATACACAGGCAGAATTATGGCGGATAGCAGGGATCACACACACGCTCACCAATGGCTTGCGAGGTGAAGGCAGCCATTGCACTCTGTAGTCTATCTGGCCTGATGGCCTGAGCCAGCAGCACATGCAGAGAGAAAGAGAAAGAGGAGGAGGAGAGGAGAGACAGAAAAGGAGGAGAGGAGAGACAGAAGAGGAGAAGGAGAGGAGAGACAAGAGGAGGAGGAGAGGAGAGACAGAAGAGGAGGAGAGGAGAGACAGAAGAGGAGGAGAGGAGAGACAGAAGAGGAGAAGGAGAGGAGAGACAATAGGAGGAGAGGAGAGACAGAAGAGGAGAAGGAGAGGAGAGACAAGAGGAGGAGAAGAGAGACAGAAGAGGGGAATGAGAGGAGAGACAAGAGGAGGAGAGGAGAGACAGAAGAGGGGAATGAGAAGGGAAGGAGATGAGAGACAGAATAGGAGAAGGAGAGGAGAGACAAGAGGAGGAGGAGAGGAGAGACAGAAGAGGAGGAGAGGAGAGACAGAAAAGGAGAAGGAGAGGAGAGACAGAAGAGGAGAAGGAGAGGAGAGACAGAAGAGGAGGAGAGGAGAGACAGAAGAGGAGAAGGAGAGGAGAGACAGAAGAGACAGAAGAGGAGGAGAGGAGAGACAGAAGAGAAGGAGAGGAGAGACAGAAGAGGAGGAGAGGAGAGACAGAAGAGGAGAAGGAGAGGAGAGACAAGAGGAGGAGAGGAGAGACAGAAGAGGGGAATGAGAGGAGAGACAAGAGGAGGAGAGGAGAGACAGAAGAGGAGAAGGAGAGGAGAGACAGAAGAGGGGAATGAGAGGGGAAGGAGAGGAGCGACAGAAAAGGTGGAAAGGGGAGACAAGAGGAGGAAAGGGGAGACAAGAGGAGGAAAGGGGAGACAAGAGGAGGAGAGTAGAACATTGCTCAATCTGGGAGCACTGTAAAGAGAGCCTATCCTGTAAATGACAAATCATGATGGACAATTGATTATGTATCCGTGAGACACAAGGATTGGCTCATGTTGATCAGTGATTGACAACTCACCTGCTGGAAGGGTGTGATCTTCTTGGCGATGGAGGGCGAGACTTCCTGTTCATAGTTGGAGCTCCGTGAGGAGAGCCAGAGGTCTGAGTCACTCAGACACAGAGACAGGCACAGGCCTGGGAACGTCGTCTACATCAGAAGAGTGGAGAAAAGAGGAATGGAAGGATGAAGCTACAAATCCGAGAATGCAACATTAACGGACTCCCTCCTCCTTTTACAGTGTGTATGTATGTAAACAAACCCTCAACATGGTATATCCTGTATGAACATTTATATGAATCTTCAACATGGTATATACAATGTGAACCTTGAACATGGTATAAGGAATCTGCTCCCACAAAGATTTCTGGGTACCCTGTAACCGGAAAGGAAAAGCAGGTCAGTTCAACCGTGATAGTAAGGTTGCAAAAGGTCGGACAGTTGGAAAGTTAAGCCCTGGAATTTTGGGAATTTTGCTTAAATTCATCTTTAAAGTAAGCTTATAACAGTGAAGCTTCTTTGTGGCATACACATAAGGCCTTGTGGTCTTGTGGCATATTTTGATTAAACTAGCCCCAATTCAATGGAATTGCAACCCTCTGCATGCACAGTGCATTCTTCCATCCCATGTACAGCTGATTCTTAAGATTCACCGGAAGAAAACCTTCACACAAGTGCATAAAGTACCCTCAGTGCTCACAACAAGCAACCTCTGGCAAAAGTCCCTCTACTTCTATTCAAGGTGAAAATGACCTTATCGGTAGCAACAGCTCATGGTCCTGCTGGAATCAGAAGTTTTTTTGAGGAGCGTAGTCAGAGGAATGCTGATGAATGTGTTGCTCGAGCTGTGTATGCAACTGGTTCTCCTCTGATGCTCACAGGCAATGTGTATTGGAAGACATTTATGAACGTTCTTCGCCCAGAATACACCCCTCCAACCAGACATGCTTTATCTACTCATTTGCTGGATGCAGAGTTATGAGTAAGTAAGTGAGTGAGTGAGTGAGTGAGTGAGTGAGTGAGTGAGTGAGTGAGTGAGTGAGTGAGTGAGTGAGTGAGTGAGTGAGTGAGTGAGTGAGTGAGAGATCTGGGGTCACCAAACTGAGAATCTGCATACAGAATTCTGCAAACCACCTAAAAGGAAGTGATTCCCAAACATTCCATGAAAAAGCCCTCACCAACAAAGAAATAAACCTGGAGAAGTGTCTCCTCAGCCAGATGGTACTGGGACTCTTCACAAACACAAACAGACCCCACAAAGACCCAGGTTAGCAACACAATTAGACCCAACCAAGTCATGAGAAAACAAAATGGAAATTACTTGACACATTGGAAGGAATCAACAAAAACACTGAGCAAACTGGAATGTGATTTGGCCCTAAACAGAGAGTACACAAGTGGCAGAATACATGACCACTGTGACTGACCCAAAATTAAGGAAAATTGTGACTATGTACAGACTGAGTGAGCATAGCTTTAATATTGAGAGAGTCCACCATCGCCTCTCTCAATGTGCATGTAAATATTGGTGGGGCCAAAAAAAAAAAAACATTTGATGCATGCCAGCAAAGTCACTACACAACACAACACTAAACAATACATTAATTGCACAATAACGGTGACAAACGGTGCCCATTAACTGTTAGGGCCTACATAAAGCTGTCCCAACAGCAGTCTCAGCAGCAGTCCCAACACCATACCACTGCTACACCTGGCTGTCAGCAGAGCCTCGTCTGACAACGAAACCCTTAATTCAGACTCATTTACTGTCTGTAAAAAAAACAGCTGATATGGCTGACTTGCTTAATAAACAAATGTGGTTTCTACTGATAATTGAGATGTACAAACTATGGCAAAAGGGGACGACGAGGGGATAACAGGCAATACATAATTTTAAATTACGACATTAATGAGCGAGCTAAGACGGACGTAGTCAGGATAACTGTTTGTTCAGCACTTTTGAAATGTACAGCGACAGAATTCAGAACATGGGCTGTTCTTACAGTGTTCTCATTGTACACCAAGTCAGAATGGTAGGATAAATAAAGGGGGCATATAAGCAGACAATGAAAGATCTTACAATATTCAATTATGACATTTTTCCTGAACAGGCTGTAGGCTGCGTGTGCGCCACCATTCAGAACAATAGTCTATGTTGTGTAGTAAGCTTTTAGTAGCCCATGTACCTCACCTTAAGGTATAGGGGGCAGCATTTTCACTTTTGGATATGTAGCGTGACCAATTTCAACTACTTGCTACTCATGCCAAGAATAGAAGATATGCATATTAGTAGTATATTTGGATAGAAAACAGTCTGAAGTTTCTAAAACTGTTTGAATCCGGTCTGTGAGTATAGCAGAACTTATCTAGCAGGCAAAACCCAGAGGACTGACCATTCAGAATTGTTTTTTTAGGTCTCTGTCTGTTCAGTGCGTTCTCATTGTGAAACAATATTTCTTAGGCACTTGTTTGCAGTTCCTACCAGTTCCACTGGATGTCACCAGTCTTTGGAATTTGGTTGAGGTTATTCCTTTTTGCAATTAGGAAGTACGGATATCTAGGAACTGGGTAACACTGTTGAGAGTTGTGCAAGACTTGAAAAGTAGCGTTGGTTTGTCGTCTTCCTGTATTGAGCACAGATAGACCCGTCTTCAAGTTGATCGATTATTAACGTTTACAAATACCTAAAGTGGTATTGCAAATGTAGTTTGAAATGTTTTAGCAAAGTTTACAGGTAACATTTGAGATATTTTGTAGTGACGTTGCGCTAATTGGAAGCAGTTTTTTTTCTGGATCAAACGCGCCAAATAAATTGACATTTTGGATATATAAGGACGGAATTAATCGAACAAAAGGACTAATTGTGATGTTTATGGGACATATTGGAGTGCCAACAAAAGAAGCTCGTCAAAGGTAAGGCATGATTTGTATTTTATTTCTGCGTTTTGTGTAGCGCCTGTAGGGTTGAAATATGCTATTCCCTTTGTTTACTGTTGTGCTATCATCAGATAAGAGCTTATTATGCTTTCGCCGAAAAGCCTTTTTAAAATCTGACATGTTGGCTAGATTCACAATGAGTGTAGCTTAATGTTTTTTATAACATTTGATTTGAATTTTCTGCGCTGCATTTTCCCTGGCTTTTTGCCAAGTGGGACGCAAGCATCCCCTATCCTAGAGAAGTTAACAATTTGGTCCTTCGAGCCGGATTCCAATACCTGTCACTGCCGTCCGAAGGTACCACGCCAAAAACCGTGCACGGGTGGGTCGTTGACCCGTAAATTAAAGACCTGTCCCCTGACATTGGGAATCTATAACAGGCCAGTACATATCTAAGGTCGGCAGAGACGGTGATGGAATCCAACCAACATTGCTTTTCCCAGTCTTCGAGACGAAGGTCAGTAATCTTTATTCACAAATTTGGGGAGATTAACCTGTTGCTACTCTAGGGGCAGTATTTTCATTTTTGGAAAAAAAACATTCCCATTTTAAACGGGATAGTTTATCAGGACAAGATGCTAGAATATGCATATAATTGACAGCTTTGGATAGAAAACACTCTAACGTTTCCAAAACTGTAAAGATATTGTCTGTGAGTATAACAGAACTGATGTTGCAGGCAAAAGCCTGAGAAAAATCCCATCTGGAAGTGCCCCTTATTTTGAAAGTGCTGCGTTCCAATGAGTCCCTATTGAGCTGTGAATATCCTATCAACGAGCTTACGCTTTCTACGTATACCCCAAGGTGTCAGCATTGTGACGTAGTTTTAAGCATTTATGTTGAAGAATAGCCGTAGGCGGCTACATTGCGTAAGTGGTCACATGATGGCTCCCAGGGTGACTCTCGCATAAAATATAGAGGTATCCATTACTCCAATCGGTCCTACTGAAAAACAAATTGTCCCGACGGATATATTATCGAATAGATATTAGAAAAACACCTTGAGGATTGATTATAAACAACGTTTGCCATGTTTCTGTCGATATTATGGAGCTAATTTGGAATATTTTTTGCCGTTTTCGTGACTGCAAACAAACAGAGCTATTTCGCCCACAATAAATTATATTTTGGGAAAAAATGAACTTTGGCTATCTACCTGGGAGTCTCGTGAGTGAAAACATCCTGAAGTTCATCAAAGGTAAACGATTTAATTTGATTGCTTTTCTGATTTTCGTGACAAGGTTGCCTGCTGCTAGCAAGGCATAATGCTATGTTAGTCTATGATAAACTTACACAAATGCTTGTCTAGCTTTGGCTGTAAAGGATATTTTGAAAATCTGAGATGACAGGGTGATTAAGTAGCTAGGTCACGAAAATCAGAAAAGCAATGAAATTAATCATTTACCTTTGATGATCTTCGGTTGTTTTCACTCCCGAGACTCCCAGTTAGACACCAAATGTTCCTTTTGTTCCATAAAGATTATTTTTATACCCAAAATACCTCGTTTGTTTGTCGCGTTATGTTCAGAAATCCACAGGAAAGAGCGGTCACAACAACACAGACGTATATTCCAAATAATATCCATAATGTCCACAGAAACATGTCAAATGTTTTTTATAATCAATCCTCAGGTTGTTTTTAAAATATATATTCGATAATATATCAACCGGGTGTGTAGGTTTTTCAATAACACCGGGAGAAACAATGGCCGCTTTACTCTGTAGCGTAAAACTCTGTCACTCTGAGATCCCCCACCTATCCACTTATGCAATGTGATCTTTCACGCTCATTTTTCAAAATTAAAGCCTGAAACTATGTCTAAAGAGTGTTGACACCTTAGGGAAGCCATATAAAAAGGAATATATCCCTTTAAATGGGCATGCATAAGAATAGAGAGGTTTCAAAATAAGATGCACTTCCTGATTGGATTTTCCTCAGGTTTTCGCCTGTAATATCAGTTCTGTTACACTCACAGACAATATTTTTACAGTTTTGGAAACTTTAGAGTGTTTTCTATCCTAATCTGACAATTATATGCATATTTTAGTTTCTGAGGCTGAGAAATAGGCCGTTTCAATTGGGAACGTTTTTTAGTCAAAAACGAAAATACCTGCCCCCTACACGCAAAAGGTTAACCAAACCCGTATATCCGAGATTTTCTGCCCAACAGGAGAACTACAGAAGGAGATTACACACAAGATTTGGCCAGGAGACTGGGTCTGGGTCCAATCACTAAAGAAAAAGGACTGAAAGCAGCCACAGTGGGAGGGGCCATACCATGTGCTCCTGGTGACAGCCTTCGTGGTGAGAATAGCTGAAAGAGCTACTGGGCAATTTACTATACCATCAAGGTCCTGGATTAGTTGATCGTAATGATCAATACAGTAAGGGAGGGTAGGACACACTGATACTGACAAACAATCACAGAGTTAGGAGAAGAACCGAATACCAATAAGGTTCGGAGTTACCTCTCTAACGAAGATTCCCTAACCCGCTCTATCCTTTCTGTGTGCGTTCATTGAAGTGAAAGTGTGGGTTGGCCTCTAGCTGATGATATGTTCTCCAGGAAGGTGTGGGGCTTTACAGGAGTGCTGGTCTGTCTGAGCTGTCTGATTGTGGGAGCCATATTCCTAATACATCATGACCCACCCGAGAAGGCAGAAGGGAGTAGCTTGACCCATAGTGTAGAAGATGAGGATTTTGTATTATACAAGAATTACATTTAATCTGGATAGAAGGGAAGTGAGAGCAGAGTTAGGGAAAGATGTCTCAGTTGAGTCCAAATGGGGTCCCTAACCTCTTGACAGTCTAGAAGTTTGGGCCTTTATGGAAGATATCTGTGCAGATCCCCGTGTAATTCATGGGAGCAGGTCATAGCTCACACAGAGGGGGAGGGCTACGTAAACCAACACTCCCAATATGGAAGCAGATGGAGTATAGTAAAGGTGATGATTGTTGACTGCAATCCGGAAACAAGGGAATATTGCATAAAGTTACAAATTTCCATTAAAAACATAAAGGAAGAGGATCTTGGGTTATGGTATGTTGGTTTTGACCAGGTTTCCGTCGACACTACAGTACCATTCCGTGTAGCAGAGACGAGAGCCAGTGATAGTTCTAGTCCAAACAGTTCCCCTGACAAAACGGATATTACCAGTGCAGTCCTCCAGAGCCATGGACCGGTGCGGATAGTTCAGACAAAATAACTTAAGGAAGTGATTGAGGTGGAGACTGGGTTTGGGGAAACCAACCTATGGTTGGAATGGATTCAGTATACAGCCAGATCAGTAACTAATGAACAATGTTATGTCTCCACCACAGCCAAACCTCAGTTGACAGCCATCCCCTTTCCACTCGATGGAATTAATTTACCTAGGGGAATAACCTGTATGGTACAGCTGTTCAAGAAGGCAGAGAAGCCAGACAATGACAGTTGCACTGATCTGCATTATCTGTATCCCCATGTGCCCATTACATCCAGACTTCCCCCTTTCACAGTTACAGGACGAAACTATTCTTGTATGGCTTGATACAACAGACACAGACGGAACGTAGGGGAAGTAAGAACATGCAATAGGACAGAGGACAGAGGACATTACAACCGACAAGACAATGAGGGACCTGACTGGGGGCTTGAGTTCCGAGGACTTTAGTAAGATAAAAAGGCCTAGATGTCTGGTGGTTGTGTGGAGGTATGAAGCTGTGGCCTAGCCTGCCTACAAATTGGACTGGTATTTGTGCATTAGTACAGTTGGGCATGTCCTTCACTCTTATCAAATACAAAAACCTAGTGCCAGGTAAAAGAGAGAGAGAAAGAGTGCTCCATCAGGGTCTTTTGTCAATAAAGTTTACATTGATAGCATTGGGGTTCCAAGGGGGGTGCCTGATGATTTCAAAGCTAGGAATCAGATATGAGCTGGATTGGAATCAAGCATCTTCTGGTGGTCAAATTATTTCAATTATAACCAACAGTGTTTCATCAACCATACTAGAGATACGATTAAACGGTTAGGAGAACAAACAGCTGCAACTAGTTTGATGGTATGGCAGAAGAGAATAGCATTGAATATGTTACTGGCTGAGAAGGGGGGTTATGTGTGATATTTGGATCAGAATGTTGCACTTTTTATCCCCAATAACACAGCTCCAGGCAGATCAGTGACCATGGCCTTGGCTGGTTTGACGACATTAGCTCATGAATTAGCGGAGAACTCTGGGGTGGATAATTCTCTAACAAATTGGTTTGACAGTATGTTTGGTGAATGGAAAAATGTCATCATCACTGTGTTATGGGCAACTTTCACCTGTATGACTATGTTGGTGTTATGTGGGTGCTGTTTGATTCAGTGCATGCGAGGTCTCATTTCCAGGACTCTGGAGAGGTCGATGACGCAACAGATGGTGAGATACGGACTGATTCCAAGCTCTGGCCACTGTGAAACTAATAACAGGGAAGGAGGTCTCCCCACCCAGAGAGGGGAGAAACCGTTGGGCTTGCAGTAGATTGCGTAACATGTTGCAGGATATGATAAGCAATGTATGTGTTGGAGAAAACTTGTAAACAGCATTGACAGTGTTAGAGAGGAGGAGGGGCATTCATATGACCAAATGTGAGGTATAAAAGGCTATGTGCATTGTATGATTTTTTTAGCGCTCTCGTGAATAAACCTTCTGACTATTGTAAGCGGGGACTCTGTCTGTTTCATTCAACTAGAATCTTACAAATTCTGGGTTGCAGACTGAGATTGAAGTTCAGTTTATGAACATTGAGAACAAAATTATCTTTACAAGTGTACTGTTAGATAGCTAGCTGTGAGCTGGCTGGCTCCCTAGCTGACGTTATTCTTCGTATCCCCAGAGCCGTTTGCTTTTCTAGTTAGA
This sequence comes from Oncorhynchus masou masou, assembly GCF_036934945.1. NCBI lineage: Eukaryota > Metazoa > Chordata > Actinopteri > Salmoniformes > Salmonidae > Oncorhynchus > Oncorhynchus masou. Next base: position 87,738 of record NW_027002595.1, read on the forward strand.
GCCTACTGTTAGCTAACTAACATTGAACCTGTTTGGTTAGCTCCCAGAACTGTGGCATTGTTGGCACTGTTCATTGTTGTTTAACTAGCTAACATTAGCTGGCTGGCTCGTTAGCTAACGTTATGTGATATATGTACAACACCCATTGAATATGGCCAGTGTTAGTTAACATCTGCAAAAAAAGCGTAATGAAAGTGTTGCCAGCAGAGCTGGTTAGGCTGTTTTCATGTTATCCATAGGTAAACAAAACATTGGCCAGAGCGTCAAGTGTGCACTCCGATAGCGAACCGAGATGGGCGGGGCTAAAGCTTAAGAGGGTGTGAAGGATGCTGAATGAGTGTAGACAAAGAAGAGTTTTAGATATCAAAACATTCAAAGGCCATTTTTTCAAAAGTGATTTTACAAGTTGATCAACTTTCAAAGCAGAATTACTTTCCAATTACTTTCCTCAAATGCAGTTTTTATTATACCATTTTGTAGCTCAGAGTCTCTACTTTTATCCATTGCAAAAACACCACTTCAAATTTTGCTACATAAGACCAAATCCAGGTGGTGAGTCACATTTATGTAGCAGCAGCACACAAGACATTTTTGGACTCACCTTGTTGTGCTGTGCTCACTTGAAGAGGAAGGTGGCGCAGTGGTCCTACGTGGACAAATTTTGTCATCAAACTTTGTCATCAAAGTCTGACATTCTCTGGATTTATGGTGCTGTCGAGACAACTGGGAACTCTGAAAAATACAAGGTCGAATCATGACGTCAGTGATCTTCAGGTCGGAGCTCTGGGGAGGAAAGGGGGTAAAACATGTCTTTTCCTAGTCGGAGCTAATTTTTTATCGAGTTCCCAGTTGTTTTGAAAGCGGCAGATGTCATGTTGGATTGATATCATGGCCAGTGTTGATTGTTTATCCTTTTAAGCCTGGAAAAGAGAACCTTAAACCCAAACTTGGAACACACCAACTCCACTGAATAGCAGGCTTGTGATTGGTTTGCAATGCAGTTAGTCACTGATTCCTTCCAAACCACTCATTTTTGAATTTGTGATTTCCAACTTGTTGTGTAATGTTTATTACCAATGGTCAATGAGCACTGATACGTTTTATCTATAATTTCTCTTCATTATTTCTCTTCTTATGACAAGGATTGAAAAGGATTTGCCAGTAGATTGTTGACTAGATTCATAATGATGACTGCTGGCTAAGATTATGAAAGAATGATGTTGACATTATCAGTCCAATCAAAGGTACAATAGATATAACATGATTTGACGTCCTTTTATCTGTGGCCAATGACCTTGAGCCTTCTTGGATGGGCACTTCTAATGTAACTCTGTGGCAGCACCCAAGGGGCTTGAATTTTCAAGCTCTGACGGTGGATTTTGCAGGGATGTAGTGTCCCCATGAGTGACAGAACATTGAGCCAATCACGACGCAACTAGAGAACATTGCCAACCCATACGCTTCGTATTTACTGCTGGCTGCCCCCCCCCCCCCACACACACACACACACACACCACAGAAAGCACTGCGCTAGGCTGCAACACCTGCATTTTGGAGCTGCCTTACTCAAGAAAGCAAAATAAACCAAATTTGTATTTTTCTTTATTAACTCAAAGACTCAATATATTTTTTACATTGTTTGCAAACTGATATGTGATATGTATTAATGCCAAATTAACATGCAAAGCAGGCAACAAAAAGGGCTTAACAGCTGGGACTCAAAACAGGTGGGGCAGAGCACTGAATGACAGGTCGACAGGAGTAGGCAGGCTATATGCCCACTGCCAATAAAATGACGTGGAAACCAAGCTGCACTTCCTAACCTTCTACAAAACGTATTACCATATTAGAGAAACATATTTCCCTCTAATTACACAGACCCACAAAGAATTTGGAAACAAATCCAATCTTGATAAACTCCCATATCAATTCGGTGAAATACAGAAGCAGGATTTGTGATCCTGGAGAACAAACACCATTGTAAATTCAACCAGGGCCTAAAATTAAAACCTGCCACAAGCCAAATGTGGGTAGATTTCAACAGCCATGTTGGTCAGGGCTCGCATTTGTGAATAAAAAAATTGTAAAATATGATCACATGTATAGTCAAATAAATGATGCAGTAGCCATTTTTTAAATATTTCTGTCATTTTGTTTCATAGCTGGTAAATTAATCACACAAAGTAAAAAAACTAATAATCCTATATAGCCTATTCCACCTCACACTGCAACACAGCCTTACTGGGTGCTGGGTGCTGTGTGAACGCAAAGAGCTGAGTGAAAGATTCATGTTTAGAAGCGCTGGGGACAAGCATAAAAACTGGTCAAATTTTCTTAAAACAAAGGCGTTTCTTGGCTATTTACATCGTTCTGTACATAGTTCTATATTTGAATTTCAACTGCTTGGGAACAGAAGACAATGCTTCCAACTCAATCGCACAGACACAAACTCCGAGTCCCGTTACCACAGTAACCTCCAAACCTTAAAGGGACAGGTCTGCATTTTTTTCTCATCTGTGACATTTTGGTTACAAGACTCAGGTCACAAAAAAATGTAATTAACCTCTTACACTTATGGTGGCGCTATTTCATTTTTGGAAGAAAAACGTTCCCGTTTTAAACGAGATATTTTGTCACAAAGAGATGCTCGACTATGCATATAATTGCTACTGTTCGAAAGAAAACACTCTGACGTGTCCAGAAATACAAATATCTTCTCTGTGCGTGCCCTTTAACGTGAGCTTCAGGCAAAACCAAGATGACTTGGCATCCAGGAAATGACAAGGATTTTTGAGGCTCTGTCTTTCATGATCTCCTTATATGGCTGTGAACGCAAGAGGAATGAGTCTGCCCTTTCTGTCGTTTCCCCAAGGTGTCTGCAGCATTGTGACGTATTTGTAGGCAGATCGTTGGAAGATTGACCATAAGAGACCACATTTACCACGTGTCCGCCCGGTGTCCTGCGCCGAAATTGGTGCGCAAAAGTCACCTGCCAGTATTTTTCCATGGGGCACGGAGAGAGAAGCAAGCTTCCACGAACTGCATGTCAATGAAGAGATATGTGAAAAAACACCTTGAGGATTGATTCCAAACAACGTTTGCCATGTTTCGGTCGATATTATGTAGTTAATCCGGAAAAGTTTCACGTTGTAGGTGACTGCATTTTCGGTTCGTTTCGGTAGCCAGGCGCAATGTAGAAAACGGAACGATTTCTCCTACACACAGACGCTTTCAGGAAACACTGCGCATTTGGTATGTGGCTGGGAGTCTCCTCATTGAAAACATCAGAAGCTCTTCAAAGGTAAATGATTTTATTTATTTGGTTATCTGGCTTTTGTGAAAATGTTGCGTGCTACATGCTACACAAAATGCTATGCTAGCTTTGCATACTCTTACACAAATTAGTCAATTTCTATGGTTCAAAAGCATATTTTGAAAATCTGAGATGACAGTGTTGTTAAGAAAAGGCTAAGCTTGAGAGCAAACGCATTATTTTAATTTTATTTGCGATTTTCAGAAATCGTTAACGTTGCGTTATGCTAATGAGCCTGAGGCTTAGTCACAATCCCGGATCCAGGATGGGGAGTTTCAAGAGGTGAAACAATGAACCACATGTCACATTGGTATGAATGAGTCGGGAGACAGGTGCAGGAATGCGTAATAGTTTTTTTAAATTCAGCCCAAATTACAGAGTGCAGTGTAAAGGCACGCGGACGAAGACCCAACAAACACGTAACAAAAACACAGGGTTGAAACCCAAACAAAGAGTGAGGAGTACATTAAATAATTTGCACAAGCGCACAATGATGAACACACGGGACGAGACCCGTAATCATCTTAGGTTAGATTACTTGTTAGATATTACTGCATGGTCAGAACTAGAAGCACAAGCATTTCACTACACTTGCATTAACATCTGCTAACCATGTGTATGTGACAAACAATATTTGATTTTGATTTGATTTGGACATTGGAACAATAATGGACCCCACCATGGTGAACAAAGGTCACATATATAGAAATACAATCAGTGGGAATAGGGGCCAGGGGTGGGAATAGGGGCCAGGGGTGGGAATAGGGGCCAGGGGTGGGAATAGGGGCCAGGGTTGGTAATAGGGGCCAGGGGTGTGAATAGGGGCCAGGGGTGGGAATAGGGGCCAGGGGTGGGAATAAGGGCCAGGGGTGGTAATAGGGGCCAGGGGTGTGAATAGGGGCCAGGGGTGTGAATAGGGGCCAGGGGTGAGAATAGGGGCCAGGGGTGGGAATAGGGGCCAGGGGTGCGCGATGAAAGTTCCAGAGGGATCCGTGACACATTATTTCTTACTAGCAATACATTTATTGTTTAGAAATATTACAAAGCTTGCTCCTCCATTTTGTATGTTTTGTTGGTGTAATTTTACCTGGGATTTTTTTTGTTTTGTTTGGTAAGAAATCTGAGTGGCTTGTAGTTTTTCAAATCTATCAGTTACAATGGCTGGTGGACGAAAACGTGCATTTTATGCCCTGAATACAACATATGTTGTATTCATTATTTAGGGCATGAAATGACATTTTTGGTTTATCTATTTATCTATTTATCCCTTTCGTACTTCAACTATTTGCAAATTGTTACTACACTGTACATAGCCATAATATAACTGTAACGGCGTTCTTCGTTTGTCAAAAGAGAGTCGGACCGAAATGCAGCGTGTTGGTTACTCATGTTTTTAATGAAGAAAAAACAGAACTATACATGAAATAACTAATAAATACAAAACAACAAAACGGAACGTGAAACCTAATTACAGCCTATCTGGTGAAACTACACAGAGACAGGAACAATCACCCACGAAATACAAAGTGAAACCCAGGCTACCTAAATACGGTTCCCAATCAGAGACAACGAGAATCACCTGACTCTGATTGAGAACCGCCTCAGGCAGCCAAACCTATGCAACATCCCTACTCAGCCGCAATCCCAATAACTAAAAAAACCCCACTACGAAATACAACAACATAAACCCATGTCACACCCTGGCCTGACCAACTAATTAACGAAAACACAAAATACTAAGACCAAGGCGTGACAGAAACCCCCCCTAAGGTGCGGACTCCCGGACACACCTCAAAACCATAGGGAGGGTCCGGGTGGGCGTCTGTCCATGGTGGCGGTTCCTGCTCGGGACGTGGACCCCACTCCATAAATGTCATAGTTCCTCCCCTTCGCGTCCTGGGATGATCCACCCTCGCCGCTGACCATGGCCTAATAGTCCTCACCCAGAACCCCACTGAACTGAAGAGCAGCTCGTGACTGAGGGGCAGCTCGGGACTGAGGCAGCTCGGGACTGAGGGGAAGCTCGGGACTGAGGGGAAGCTCGGGACTGAGGGGAAGCTCGGGACTGAGGGGCAGTTCTGGACTGAGGGGCAGCCCAGTACTGAGAGAAAGCCCAGCACTGAGAGGAAGCCCAGTACTGAGAGGAAGCCCAGCCAGGCACTTGAATCCGGCAGATCCTGGCTGACTGGCGGATCTGGAAGAGTCTGGTTGACTAGCGGATCTGGAAGAGTCTGGTTGACTAGCAGATCTGGAAGAGTCTGGTTGACTAGCAGATCTGGAAGAGTCTGGTTGACTGGCAGATCTGGAAGAGTCTGGCAGACTGGCAGATCTGGAAGAGTCTGGCAGACTGGCAGATCTGGAAGAGTCTGGCTGACTGGCAGATCTGGAAGAGTCTGGCTGACTGGCAGATCTGGAAGAGTCTGGCTGACTGGCAGCTCCATGCAGACTGGCAGCTCTAGCTGCTCCATGCAGACTGGCAGCTCTAGCTGCTCCATGCAGACTGGCAGCTCTGGCTGCTCCATGCAGACTGGCAGCTCAGGCTGCTCCGAACAGGCAGGAGGCTCCGGCAGCGCTGGAGAGGAGAAAGGCTCTGATAGCGCTGAACAGGCGGGAGATTCCGACAGCGCAGGAGAGAAGAAAGGCTCCAACAGCACAGGAGAGGCGAGGCGCACTGTAGGCCTGATGCGTGGTGCTGGCTCTGGTGGTATTGGGCTGAAGACACGCACAGGAAGCCTGGTGCGGGGAGCTGCTACCGGAGGGCTGGGGTGTGGAGGTGGTACTGGATAGACCGGACCGTGCAGGCGCACTGGAGCTCTTGAGGACCGAGCCTGCCCAACCTTACCCGGTTGAAAACTCTCGGTCGCCCTGCCAGTGCGGCGAGGTGGAATAGCCTGCACTGGGCTATGTAGGCGAACCGGAGACACCGAGCGCAAGGCTGGTGCCATGTAAGCCGGCCCAAGGAGACGCACTGGGGACCAGATGCGTAGAGCCGGCTTCATGGCATTTGGCTCGACACTCAATCTAGCCCGGGCGATACCCGGAGCTGAAATATACCGCACCGGGCTATGCACCCGCACTGGGGACACCGTGCGCACCACTGCATAACACGGTGCCTGCCCGGTCTCTCTAGCCCCCGGTAAGCACAGGGAGTTTGCGCAGGTCTCCTACCTGCCGTAGCCATACTCCCCCTGAAAGCCCCCCCCCCAATAAATTTTTGGGGCTGATTCCCGGGCTTCCATCCACGTCGCCGTGCTGCCTCCTCATACCAGTGCCTCTCCGCTTTAGCCGCCTCTAGTTCCTCCTAGGGGCGGCGATATTCACCAGGCTGAGACCAGGGTCATTTTCCGTCCAGTTCTTCCTCCCATGTCCAATTCTCCAAGTGGTGCAGCCTCTCCCACTGAAGCTGCTTCTGTTGCCTCTCCTGTGGCTCCTGCCTGTTAACACGCTGCTCAGTCCGTGTGTGTTGGGTGATTCTGTAACAGCGTTCTTCGTTTGTCAAAAGAGAGTCGGACCGAAATGCAGCGTGTTGGTTACTCATGTTTTTAATCAAGAAAAAACGGAACTATACATGAAATAACTAATAAATACAGAACAACAAAACGGAACGTGAAACCTAATTACAGCCTATCTGGTGAAACTACACAGAGACAGGAACAATCACCCACGAAATACAAAGTGAAACCCAGGCTACCTAAATACGGTTCCCAATCAGAGACAACGAGAATCACCTGACTCTGATTGAGAACCGCCTCAGGCAGCCAAACCTATGCAACATCCCTACTCAGCCGCAATCCCAATAACTAAAAAAAACCCACTACGAAATACAACAACATAAACCCATGTCACACCCTGGCCTGACCAACTAATTAACGAAAACACAAAATACTAAGACCAAGGCGCGACAATAACATTTGAAATGTCTATATTATTTAAAAACTTTCGTGAGTGTAATGCTTACTCTTAATTTCTGATGGTTGATTTATCTAGATTATTTCCCTTTTGTTTCTTGTCTATTTCACTTGCTTTGTCAATGTAAACATAAAGCCCTTTGAATTGAATTGGGAGAGAGAGAGAAAGAGAGCAAGAAAGACAGAGAGAGATTGGGGACCCTATTCCTTCAGCTAACATGACACACACAGACAAACACACTCACAGACAAACACACACACACACACACACACACACACACACACACACACACACACACACACACAAACATAGACAAACAGACACACAGACAAACACACAAACACAGACAAACACACACACAGAGACAAACACACGCACACACGCACACACACCTGCAATCTCTAATCTCTAATCTCTCACACACAGGCGCTCGCTATTCCATTTCTCACAGTCTGCTTAGATACATTCATATGGCATACACACAACACACACACAAGACACAAAACACACATACACCCACACACGTGTGTGTCACCGGCCTCTAGGCGTCACTGAACTGTCTCATTATGCACACCTGTTTCCAAATCCCCTGATTAGTAATGGTATGTATCGTCATTGTACGTGCCCTCTGTTCACCATCCTCCAGGTCGGTGTCTTCACGTTGCGCGTTGTGGGGGCACTGTCAAGGATTCCTGGTACTGCTGCTCTTTCCTTGCACCAGCTCCGGAATTACACACACCTGGTTCCCATTTCCCCTGATTAGTATGTTATACATGTGTCCTCTGTTCCCCATTGTCTTGTCGGTTATTGGCCCATGTCCATTGGTCTTGTGAGTACCTGTGCTCTATTGTTTCGGCTTTGGTGCTGTGTGTATTGTGTTCTCGTTGTTATGAGTCTCGTCTCGTGTATTGCTATTACGGGTCTCACCTCGTGTATTGTTATTACTGGTCTCAACTCGTGTATTGTTATTACTGGTCTCGTCCCGTGTATTGTTATTACTGGTCTCAACTCGTGTATTGTTATTACAGGTCCCGTCCCGTGTATTGTTATTACAGGTCTCGTCCTGTGTATTGTTATTACTGGTCTCAACTCGTGTATTGTTATTACAGGTCCCGTCCCGTGTATTGTTATTACAGGTCTCGTCCTGTGTATTGTTATTACTGGTCTCATTACGTCCCGTGTATTGTTATTACAGGTCTCATCCTGTGTATTGTTATTATGGGTCTCATCCCGTGTATTGTTATTACAGGTCTCGTCCTGTGTATTGTTATTATGGGTCTCGTCCCGTGTATTGTTATTACAGGTCTCGTCCTGTGTATTGTTATTACGGGTCTTGTCTCATGTATTGTTATTACAGGTCTCGTCCTGTGTATTGTTATTACGGGTCTCGTCCTGTGTGTATTGTTACAGGTCTCGTCCTACAGGTCTCGTCCTGTGTATTGTTATTACGGGTCTCGTCCTGTGTATTGTTATTATGGGTCTCGTCCTGTGTATTGTTATTACAGGTCTCTGTGTATTGTCCTGTGTATTGTTATTACAGGTCGTCCTGTGTATTGTTATTACGGGTCTCGTCCTGTGTATTGTTATTACAGGTCTCGTCCTGTGTATTGTTATTACAGGTCTCGTCTGTGTATTGTTATTCCGTCCTGTGTATTGTACGGGTCTCGTCCTGTGTATTGTTATTACAGGTCTCTGTGTATTGTTATTACAGGTCTCGTCCTGTGTATTGTTATTACGGGTCTTGTCTCATGTATTGTTATTACGGGTCTCGTCCTGTGTATTGTTATTACAGGTCTCGTCCTGTGTATTGTTATTACGGGTCTTGTCTCATGTATTGTTATTACAGGTCTCGTCCTGTGTATTGTTATTACAGGTCCGTCCTGTGTATTGGTATTATGGGGGTCTCGTCCTGTGTATTGTCTCGTCCTGTGTATTATTACGGGTCTTGTCTGTATTGTTATTACAGGTCTCGTCCTGTGTATTGTTATTACGGGGTCTCATGTATTGTTATTATGGGTCTTGTCTCATGTATTGTTATTACGGGTCTCTGTGTATTGTTATTCCTGTCCTGTGTATTGTTATTACAGGTCTCGTCCTGTGTATTGTTATTATGGGTCTTGTCTCATGTATTGTTATTACAGGTCTGTCCTTGTATTGTTATTATGGGTCTCGTCCCGTGTATTGTTATTACGGGTCTCGTCCCTGTACGGGTCTCGTCTTGTGTGTTGTTATTATTGTTATTACAGGTCTCGTGTATTCTTATTCCTGTGTATTGTTATTACGGGTCTCATTTATTGTTATTACAGGTCCCTGTGTATTGTTATTACGGGTCTCGTCCCGTGTATTGTTATTACGGGTCTCGTCCCATGTATTTATTAGAGGTTTACCCTAGCTCCTTTGTTTGGCTTACATATCTGTGTTTTTGTATACGTGTTTGTTTTGGGCTTCGTTCCTGTTCCTTTCAATGGCATGGTGTATTTTCTGGTGGAGTATTAAAACCCCTATTTCCTCTCCAATCATTTATACAACGTGACATACCCGCACAAAAACACACAACAAAAAACACACACACACACACAAACAACAAAAAACACACACACACAACAAAAATCACACACACACAACACAACACAAAACACAAGCACAACAACACACAGCGCAAAACACACCCACACACAATACAAAACACACCCGCACACAACATAAAACACACACACGCACAAAACACACACACGCACAAAACATACACTAGGACTGCTAGCAGATATTTCTTTCTGGGCTGAGCATGCATTATTCATTAACAGGTTCATTAATGAGGCTCAGGCCTTCCTCACCCATTAGAGCACTGCAATGTATTAACACGGAGTCATCAGATCAACCACTGCATTAACTGGGCCACAGCACTTAACATGATCACCATTCCTCAGATATTAGTTAGAAGCCCTCACAGCTTTATCTGCAAAGTACAAACACATTAGCTCAACTGTTCCACGAACTTGACCTTTCATAGCCTCAACTCTAGCCTCAACCACTGCATCGAAACAACATTAGCAGCACATCTCTCAGACACAAAAATAAACCACCAATTAAATCAACCAATTTAACTGTCAGGGTCACCGAAGGTCACAGTCCAGACTCTATGATCACACAACCACAGCAGAGCTGAATTAACACAGTCACACACGGACCAATTACATTTGTTACATTTTAGTCGTTTAGCAGACGCTCTTATCCAGAGCGACTAGGGTTACGTGCTTTGCTCAAGGGCAAATAAACAGATTGTTCACCTAGTCAGCTTGGGGACACAAACCATTGACCTTTCAGATATTGGCCCAAAAGCTCTTAATCGCTAGGCTACTTGCCACCCTATTAGGAGAGAGAGCTCTATGGACAGTCCTATTAGGAGAGAGAGCTCCATGGACGCTCCAATTTGGAGAGAGAGCTCTATGGACAGTCCTATTAGGAGAGAGAGCTCCATGGACAGTCCTATTAGGAGAGAGAGAGCTCCATGGACAATCCTATTAGGAGAGAGACCTCTATGAACACTCATATTAAAACAGAGAGATCTATGGACACTCATATTAGTCGAGAGAGAGCTCTATGGACATTCCTATAAGGAGAGAGAGAGAGATCTATGGACATTCCTATAAGGAGAGAGAGAGAGATCTATGGACACTCATATTAGTCGAGAGAGAGAGAGCTCTATGGACATTCCTATAAGGAGAGAGAGAGAGATCTATGGACACTCATATTAGTCGAGAGAGAGAGCTCTATGGACATTCCTATAAGGAGAGAGAGAGAGCTCTATGGACATTCCTATAAGGAGAGAGAGAGAGCTCTATGGACATTCCTATAAGGAGAGAGAGAGAGCTCTATGGACATTCCTATAAGGAGAGAGAGAAAGCTCTATGGACATTCCTATAAGGAGAGAGAGAGAGATCTATGGACACTCATATTAGTCAAGAGAGAGAGCTCTATGGACATTCCTATAAGGAGAGAGAGAGATCTATGGACATTCCTATAAAGAGAGAGAGAGAGAGCTCTATGGACATTCCTATAAGGAGAGAGAGAGATCTATGGACATTCCTATAAGGAGAGAGAGAGAGCTCTATGGACATTCCTATAAGGAGAGAGAGAGAGAGCTCTATGGACATTCCTATAAGGAGAGAGAGAGAGATCTATGGACACTCATATTAAGAGAGAGAGAGCTCTATGGACATTCCTATAAGGAGAGAGAGAGATCTATGGACACTCATATCAGTCGAGAGAGAGAGAGCTCTATGGACATTCCTATAAGGAGAGAGAGAGAGCTCTATGGACATTCCTATAAGGAGAGAGAGAGATCTATGGACACATTAGAGAGAGAGCTCTATGGACAAGGAGAGAGAGAGAGATCTATGGACACTCATATTAGTCGAGAGAGAGAGCTCTATGGACATTCCTATAAGGAGAGAGAGAGAGCTCTATGGACATTCCTATAAGGAGAGAGAGAGAGCTCTATGGACATTCCTATAAGGAGAGAGAGAGAGCTCTATGGACATTCCTATAAGTAGAGAGAGAGAGATCTATGGACATTCCTATAAGGAGAGAGAGAGAGATCTATGGACATTCCTATAAGGAGAGATAGAGAGCTCTATGGACATTCCTATAAGGAGAGAGAGAGATCTATGGACATTCCTATAAGGAGAGAGAGAGAGATCTATGGACATTCCTATAAGGAGAGAGAGAGAGATCTATGGACATTCCTATAAGGAGAGAGAGAGAGCTCTATGGACATTCCTATAAGGAGAGAGAGAGATCTATGGACATTCCTATAAGGAGAGAGAGAGAGATCTATGGACATTCCTATAAGGAGAGAGAGAGAGATCTATGGACATTCCTATAAGGAGAGAGAGAGAGCTCTATAGACATTCCTATAAGGAGAGAGAGAGAGATCTATGGACATTCCTATAAGGAGAGAGAGAGAGATCTATGGACATTCCTATAAGGAGAGAGAGAGAGATCTATGGACACTCATATTAAGTGCATTGTCCTGAGTGTTATACCTAATGTCTGACACCAACCCCACTGTGACAACACCATTTAGCCCCTGTGACTACAACAGTTAACACCACAATGGCTACACCATTTAACCCCACTGTGACTACACCAGTTAACCCCATTGTTAAACCAGCTAAAGCCACTTTGACCACACCAGTTAACCCCACTGTGGCTACACCAGTTAACCTCGCTGTAAAACAGGCTAACACCACTGTGACTACACCAGCTAACCCAACTGTAAAACAGGCTAACACCACTGTGACTACACCAGCTAACCCAACTGTAAAACCAGCTAACCCCATTGTGACTAGACCAGTTAACCCCACTGTAAAACCAGCTAACACTACTGTGACTACACCAGCTAACCACTGTCATGACGTTGGCCTGGGGGATAGGTTTAAGACGTGATGATGATGTCATGAATACCTCTTCCCCCCTTTTTCCTCTCTACCCTACTGAGGTTACATTTGTAAAAAACCTTGGTTAACATAGAGATTCTGGGAACATCAGAAGGTGGGTGGGGGAATGAACTATATTCTGGTAATCCGAACAATTGAACATATGTGGTGGTACTTAATGATTATGATGTCAGTTCGGTTGTCGTCTGAGACATTCTCATCAATGATCAGATGACAAACGACAAACTCTACAGTGGAAAGTCTACACATCAGAGTTATCGGATTCACATGGAATTGTTGTTCAATTGAAATGTTTGAACATGACATTATTTGCGATGGGATGAAATGTGATTTTAGCTTCTAAAATGTGAGATGTGGGTTTTCATAAGATATTGCTGTTCACTCAGTGGCCCACCCACGTAAAGAGACAGAGGTTGTAAACTATGAAACACACCCCTTTTCTCCCTTCCTATATAAAGCCTTGACGACAACATAACTTCCTGTTCCGAGGATATGAGGGCGACGGCCCTATGTCAGAATGGTTCAGAACGAAGCCAACATCAGCATGAGCTTTGGTTGCGAATGGTATGAACTTTGAACTCTTATTCACTACAGAAGTGATACCTCCTAGCTATTGAGTTAGCAACCGCAGCTGCAAACACAGGATAGGAAGGAACAGACAGAGTATTCTGTCTATCACACAACGACATTACTACAACGTATCCAATTGACCACCAGAGACATTCTTTAAAGGACAGAGGACTCGGTTTGGCAACAGGACCTTCCATCTACCACCAACCTACTGAAGCGCATCTCAGAGTAAATATTTATTGCATTTTCCTTTTCCAAATGGGCGGTAATTTAGAATGCATAAGATACTGTATTTATGATAGCACAGCTTCGCCTCTGTTCACCAGTCTCCCGCTCTTTCACTCAAACCCCGCCCCTTTTCCTTTGTGTAAACCAGCTGTCATATCTGTTCCGCCTGCTAGGGACGTTTTCCTTTATGACTTAATTTGTAATCAAGTTATGATTAATTGTCTGTATGTGAATTCTGTGATTAGTTAGGTATTTAGTAAATAAATATTTAAACCCAATGTTGTATTGCTGATTCAAATTGTTAGCCAGGGTTCTTGCAGATAAACCAAGAATTTACAACTTTCAGATAAGACTGATTGTCACACCCTGACCATAGTTTACTTTGTATGTTTCTATGTTTGGTTGGTCAGGGTGTGATCTGAGGGGGCATTCTATGTTGGATGTGTTGTTTGTCTATTTCTATGTCTGGCCTGATATGGTTCTCAATCAGAGGCAGGTGTTCGTCATTGTCTCTGATTGGGAACCATATTTAGGTAGCCTGGGTTTCACTGTGTGTTTGTGGGTGGTTGTTCCTGTCTCTGTGTTTTGCACCAGATAGGGCTGGTTTCGGTTTTCGCACGTTTGTTATTTTTTAAGTTTATTGTGTATAGTTTCTTTAATTAAATAAAATGAATAACAACCACGTTGCATTTTGGTCTGCTCCTCCTTCCCAAAATGAAAGCCGTGACACTGATTAATATTGACTGCTATGGATGTAAAATATTACTAGGTCTTTAAGAGTTTATTCGGAAGATAACAGCTCTATAAATATTAATTTGTGGTGCCCGACTCTCTAGCTAATTACATTTACATGATTAGCTCAATCAGGTAATATTAATTACGGATAAATTATTTTATTGAATAGCATGTCATATCAATTAATCAGGCATAGCCAAAGACACGACACCCCACTGTGACTACACCAGTTTACCCCACTGTAAAAGCAGTTAACACTACTGTGACTACACCAGTTTACCCCACTGTAAAAGCAGTTAACCCCACTGTGACAACACCAGTTTACCCAACTGTAAAACCAGCTAACCCCACTGTGACTACACCAGCTAACCCCACTGTGACTACACCAGTTAACCCCACTGTGACTACACCAGCTCACCCCACTGTGACTACACCAGTTAACCCCACTGTGACTACACCAGTTAACCCCACTGTGACTACACCAGCTCACCCCACTGTGACTACACCAGTTAACCCCACTGTGACTACACCAGTTAACCCCACTGTGACTACACCAGTTAACCCCACTGTGACTACACCAGCTAACCCCACTGTGACTACACCAGCTAACCCCACTGTGACTACATCAAGTAGCCCCACTGTGACTACACTAGTTAACCCCACTGTGACTACATCAAGGAGCCCCACTGTGACTACACTAGTTAACCCCACTGTGACTACACTAGTTAAACCCACTGTGACTACACCAGCTAATCCCATTGAGACTACACCAGCTAACCCCATTGTGACTACACCATATAACCCCCCTGTGACTACACCAACTAATCCCAATGTTTCTACACCAGTTAACCCCACTGTGACTACACTAGTGAACCCCACTGTGACTATCCCAGATAACAGGGATGCCTGTCCAACACCAACCCCACTGTTACTACACCAGTTAATCCCATTGAGACTACACCAGCTAACCCCATTGTGACTACACTAGTGAACCCCACTGTGACTTTCCCAGATAACAGGGATGCCTGTCCAACACCACCCCCACTGTGACTACATCAGCAAACACCAGTCTGTCAGCTGCATATCAGTCTTTGCTGATGTGCTCGAATCAAAGCCTTAAAGAGAACGCAGTCAACTGCTTTCCTCACTCTCAGCGCAGTCAAACTCTTGGAGACACACAGGTGGACCAAAACTACAGTATGTTCTATCCATCCCACCTCTGGTGTGCCTGAGAGGTTCTTGAGTTGTTGTATATGGGTCTGTCAGAGCTGTCTGGGCTGAGAGGTTTGCTGATGTGCTGGGCTGAAGGTTCTTAAAGAGAACTGTCTGGGCTGACACACTGCTTTCCTGGTGGGACTGTTGAGGTGTCTGTGTGAACTAAAATAGAGAGGTGTCTGTACAGACACACCGTTCTCTGTGGAGGTGTCTGTCTGGGCTGAGAGGTTCTGTGGAGTTGTCTGTCTGGGCTGAGAGGTTCTGTGGAGTTGTCTGTCTGGGCTGAGAGGTTCTGTGGAGTTGTCTGTCTGGGCTGAGAGGTTCTGTGGAGGTGTCTGTCTGGGCTGAGAGGTTCTGTGAGGTGTCTGTCTGGGCTGAGAGGTTCTGTTGAGGTGTCTGTCTGGGCTGAGAGGTTCTGTGGAGGTGTCTGTCTGGGCTGAGAGGTTCTGTTGAGGTGTCTGTCTGGGCTGAGAGGTTCTGTGGAGGTGTCTGTCTGGGCTGAGAGGTTCTGTGGAGGTGTCTGTCTGGGCTGAGAGGTTCTGTGGAGGTGTCTGTCTGGGCTGAGAGGTTCTGTGGAGGTGTCTGTCTGGGCTGAGAAGTTCTGTGGAGGTGTCTGTCTGGGCTGAGAGGTTCTGTGGAGCTGTCTGTCTGGGCTGAGAGGTTCTGTTGAGTCGTCTGTCTGGGCTGAGAGGTTCTGTTGAGGTGTCTGTCTGGGCTGAGAGGTTCTGTTGAGTCGTCTGTCTGGGCTGAGAGGCAGTGATGAGGGACCAGTCTATTGGCTGGGGTGAGATAGAAGAGATCTGTTTTATGAAGACGCTGCCTCAAATGGGACTGTCACTCAAACTAAGGCTGGAGGCTCTCTCTCTCTCTCTCTCTCTCTCTCTCTCTCTCTCTCTCTCTCTCTCTCGCTACCTCCCCATTGTTTCTCTCATATTTCCCCTCCTATCAAGTTTCATCCTGTCCTCATCTTTCTCCAGCTCCTTCCTTCTCTCCTCTTTCACTGCCCCTATCTGTTTTCCTAATATTTCCTTGTTAATTCTACCAGATCTCATCTCTCCTCCCTCTTGCTCATCTCACCTCCTCTTCTCTCGTGAGTGTATGTTGTGTTTGTGTGTGTTTCGTGTGTGTGTGTGTGTTGTGTTTGTGTGTGTGTTTGTGTGTGTGTGGGTGTGTGTGTGTGTTGGAGAACAAAAGGAAAACTTCAGAGCGTTTCATCTCAAAGCCTGACCTTTCCACTCCGCCCTTACCCAACATTCCCTCTGCTCCAACGTGATGCCCATGCAGAGGGTTGCTGCTCTCTCCACACACACACACACACACACACACACACACACACACACACACACACACACACACACACACACACACACACACACACACACACACACACACACACACACACACACACACACACACACACCAGACATGAGAGAACTGCTTTACCAAAGGATGCCTGTTATTAAACTCCCCTTCATGACAATACTTCATTAACTGTGTGTACGTGGGTGTGTCTGCATGTGGATTGCCAATCAAGTGACAGAAGGAAGAAGAGAAGAGAAAGGGAGTGAGGGAGCGAGAAAAAGAGAGGAGAACTGACACATTGACAGGAAGTGGGGAGAGAGAAGCCACACCAGACAGCAGCAACACCTGGAACCTGTCACACCAACAGACATCACCTTAACCATAGCTACTAACAACCTCTCTCACCCCCCCCCCCAATGTCCTCCACCCTCTCCTCCCCTATCTCATTCCCCCATCTCCACCCTCTCCTCCATACTCTCTCCCCCATCTCCTCCATAACCTCCACCACTCTCTTTCCCCCACTCCTTCACACTCTCCTCTCTCTCTCTCTCTCTCTCTCTCTCTCTCTCTCACCATCTCCTCCATCCTCTCTCCCCCATCTCCTCCACCCACTACTCCACACTCTTTCTCTCTGCCCATCCCCCCCTCCCCTCTCTCCCCAATCTCCTCCACCCTCTCCTCCACACACTCTCTCCAAATCTCCCCCTTCTCCTCCACCCTCTCTCGACACTTTCTCCCCCCATCTCCTCCATCATCTCCTCTCTCTCCTCCACTCTCTCCCTCCCTCTCTTTCTTAGAGGACAGAGGGATAGTGTTGCCTCATGGTAATGTAATCCAGTGTTTCCTCTATGTTAATGTGCGGCCGGCAACAGATGGACTGAGCTGAGAGGTTAAATCAGATACTGTCTGTCCTCCAGCCTTGTCTATTGACTGATACACACACACACACACACACACACACACACACACACACACACACACACACACACACACACACACACACACACACACACACACACACACACACACACACACACACACACCAGAGGAGGTTCCTAAGGGGAGGACGTCTCATAATAATGGTGGGAACGGAGCAAATAGAATGTGTCTGATGTATTTGATATCGTTCCACCTATTCCGCTCCAGCTCTTACCACAATCCCGATCTCCCCAATGAAGGTGCCACCGACCTCCTTTGAAACACGACCGCCCTGTCAGCAGACACCTTACTGTGTACATCACCAGTCCTTGGCTGCTGTGTGTTCTGACATGGAAGAGAGAGTGGCAGACGTACTCATACACCATGTGGTTCAGACTGGCCTCCTGTGCATCGGTGATAGAGAGATGGATGAGAGCTGTCAGTTGCACTGTAAAACAAACGAGAGTCACACACACTCTGTAACCTTCCTGGCATTTTGATTTATGGATGGATACCTCACCAGTGTCAGTGTTGAGGATGAGAAAATAGAGAGAGTTATAGGTTTTACAAACATAGAAGATAGTTTGTCGAACCTCTCCAATCCCCCAAAAATACAGTCTTTCACTCTTTCTCATTCCTCATATCTCCAGTCTCTTAATATCCCCTCAAATACTCCTGCTCTCTTCCCCTGTTTAGAAAACAGGCCTCAACCCATTACTCTGTCTGTCTCTGTCTGTCTGTCTGTCTGTCTGTCTGTCTGTCTGTCTGTCTGTCTGTCTGTCTGTCTGTCTGTCTGTCTGTCTGCCTGCCTGCCTGCCTGCCTGCCTGCCTGCCTGCCTGCCTGCCTGCCTGCCTGCCTCTCTCTCTCTGTTCCTCTGTCTGTCTCTCTCTGCCTGCCTGCCTCTGTCTGTCTCTCTCTCTGTCTGTCTCTGCCTCTCTCTGTCTCTCCTGTCCTCTCTATGTCTCCCTCTCTCTCTGTCTCCCTCTCTCTCTCTGTCCCTCTCTCTCCCTCAATTCAATTCAATTCGATTCAATTCAAGGGCTTTAATAGCATGGGAAACATGTGTTAACATTGCCAAAGCAAGTGAAGTAGATAATATATAAAGTGAATATATAAAGTGAAATAAACAATACAAATTAACAGTGAACATTACACATACAGAAGTTTCAAAACAATAAAGACATTACAAATGTCATATTATATATATATATACAGTGTTTTAACAATGTACAAATGGTTAAAGGACACAAGATAAAATAAATAAACATAGCTATGGGTTGTATTTACAATGGTGTGTGTTCTTCACTGGTTGCCCTTTTCTCGTGGCAACAGGTCACAAATCTTGCTGCTCTGATGGCACACTTTGGAATTTCACCCTTTAGATATGGGAGTTTTTCAAAATTGGATTTGTTTTCGAATTCTTTGTGGACCTGTGTAATCTGAGGGAAATATGTCTCTCTAATATGGTCATACGTTGGGCAGGAGGTTAGGAAGTGCAGCTCAGTTCCACCTCATTTTGTGGGCAGTGTGCACATAGCCTGTCTTCTCTTGAGAGCCAGGTCTGCCTACGGCGGCCTTTCTCAATAGCAAGGCTATGCTTAGTCAAAGCCTTCCTTATTTTTGGGTCAGTCACAGTGGTCAGGTAATTCTTTCCAATGTGTCAAGTAATTATCTTTTTGTTTTCTCGTGATTTGGTTGGGTTTAATTGTGCTGCTGTCTCTCTCTCTCTCTCTCTCTCTCTCTCTCTCTCTCTCTCTCTCTCTCTCTCTCTCTCATTCAGAACACATCTCAATGGGAACATGTCCGTCTGAGAGCCACTTCAACTCCAGTGTACGGACAGATCTAATTATCCTCAAACACACATACACACAGCCCTATGGTTGAAGTTATCCTTGAAGTGGTGGCTGGGTTGGGGGCTGGCAGTCATGCTGCCTTCAAGTCCATTCTCTATGACCCTAGTATCTCTCCTCATCTCTATCTCGTACTGCCTTAAAGTCCATTCTCTATGACCCCAGTATCTCTCCTCATCCCTATCTCGTACTGCCTTCAAATCCATTCTCTATGACCCCAGTATCTCTCCTCATCTCTATCTCGTACTGCCTTCATATCCATTCATCCTATGACCCCAGTATCTCTCCTCATCTCTATCTCGTACTGCCTTCATAGTCTATTCATCTATGACCCCAGTATCTGTCCTCATCTCTATCTCATACTGCCTTCATATCTATTCATCCTATGACCCCAGTATCTCTCCTCATCTCTATCTCGTACTGCCTTCAAATCCATTCTCTATGACCCCAGTATCTCTCCTCATCTCTATCTCGTACTGCCTTCATATCTATTCATCCTATGACCCCAGTATCTCTCCTCATCTCTATCTCGTACTGCCTTCAAATCCATTCTCTATGACCCCAGTATCTCTCCTCATCTCTATCTCGTACTGCCTTCAGTCCATTCTCTATGACCCCAGTATCTCTCCTCATCTCTATCTCGTACTGCCTTCATATCTATTCATCCTATGACCCCAGTATCTCTCCTCATCTCTATCTCGTACTGCCTTCATATCTATTCATCCTATGACCCCAGTATCTCTCCTCATCTCTATCTCGTACTGTCTTCATATCTATTCATCATATGACCCCAGTATCTCTCCTCATCTCTATCTCGTACTGCCTTCATATCTATTCATCCTATGACCCCAGTATCTCTCCTCATCTCTATCTCGTACTGCCTTCATATCTATTCATCCTATGACCCCAGTATCTCTCCTCATCTCTATCTCGTACTGCCTTCATATCTATTCATCCTATGACCCCAGTATCTCTCCTCATCTCTATCTCATACTGCCTTCATATCTATTCATCCTATGACCACAGTATCTCTCCTCATCCCTATCTCGTACTGCCTTCATATCTATTCATCCTATGACCCCAGTATCTCTCCTCATCTCTATCTCGTACTGCCTTCATATCTATTCATCCTATGACCCCAGTATCTCTCCTCATCTCTATCTCATACTGCCTTCATATCTATTCATCCTATGACCCCAGTATCTCTCCTCATCTCTATCTCGTACTGCCTTCAAGTCCATTCTCTATGACCCCAGTATCTCTCCTCATCTCTATCTCGTACTGCCTTCATATCTATTCATCCTATGACCCCAGTATCTCTCCTCATCTCTATCTCGTACTGCCTTCAAATCCATTCTCTATGACCCCAGTATCTCTCCTCATCTCTATCTCGTACTGCCTTCAAATCCATTCTCTATGACCCCAGTATCTCTCCTCATCTCTATCTGTACTGCCTTCATATCTATTCATCCTATGACCCCAGTATCTCTCCATCATCTCTATCTCATACTGCCTTCATATCTATTCATCCTATGACCCCAGTATCTCTCCTCATCTCTATCTCACCCAGTACTGCCTTCATATCTATTCATCCTATGACCCCAGTATCTCTCCTCATCTCTATCTCGTACTGCCTTCAAATCCATTCTCTATGACCCAGTATCTCTCCTCATCTCTATCTCGTACCTTCAGTCCATTCTCTATGACCCCAGTACCTCTCCTCATCTCTATCTCGTACTGCCATCATATCTATTCATCCTATGATCCCATTATCTCTCCTCATCTCTATCTCGTACTGCCTTCATATCTATTCATCCTATGACCCCAGTCTCTCCTCATCTCTATTACTGCCTTCATGAATCTATTCATCCTATGACCCCAGTATCTCTCCTCATCTCTGATCCCATTACTGCCTTCATGAATCTATTCATCCTATGACCCCAGTATCTCTCCTCATCTCTAGTCGTACTGCCTTCATATCTATTCATCCTATGACCCCAGTATCTCTCCTCATCTGAATATCTCGTACTGCCGGATATCTATTCATCCTATAACCCAGTCCCTCCGGATCCTATTACTGCCACCATGAATACACCCAGTCCTCCTGACCCCATTATCCTCCTCATCTCTATCTCGTACTGCCTTCATATCCATTCATCCTATGACCCCAGTATCTCTCCTCATCTCTATCTCGTATGCCTTACCAAATCCATTCTCTATGACCCCAGTATCAACACTGTCCCTTCAACACTGTCCCACATTCCTAAAGGTTATTCATGTATAGATTTTTATTAGTAGTGTGTTGTACGAGATGCTGTGTTTATGTGTGGTTGATTGGGATACACGCCAGTCCCTGAGAGGTCAGCTATACCCCCAGAGCTCTGAAGACCATCTGTCCCTCCGGATCCCATTACCCCACCATGAATACACCCAGTCCCTCCGGATCCCATTACCTCACCATGAATACACCCAGTCCCTCCGGATCCCATTACCTCACCATGAATACACCCAGTCCCTCCGGATCCCATTACCCCACCATGAATACACCCAGTCCCTCCTGATCCCATTACCCCACCATGAATACACCCAGTCCCTCCGGGATCCATCTACCCTACCATGAATAAACCCAGTCCCTCCTGATCCCATTACCCCACCATGAATACACCCAGTCCCTCCGGACCCCATTACCCCACCATGAATACACCCAGTCCCTCCGGATCCCATTACCCACCATGAATACACCCAGTCCCTCCTGATCCCATTACCCCACCATGAATACACCCAGTCCCTCCTGATCCCATGAGAGGAGATACACCACCATGAATACACCCAGTCCCTCCTGATCCCATTACCCCACCATGAATACACCCAGTCCCTCCGGATCCTATTACCTCACCATGAATACACCCAGTCCCTCCTGATCCCATTACCCCACCATGAATACACCCAGTCCCTCCTGATCCCATTACCCCACCATGAATACACCCAGTCCCTCCGGATCCCATTACCCCACCATGAATACACCCAGTCCCTCCGGATCCCATTACCTCACCATGAATACACCCAGTCCCTCTGGATCCCATTACCTCACCATGAATACACCCAGTCCCTCCGGATCCCATTACCCCACCATGAATAAACCCAGTCCCTCCGGATCCCATTACCCCACCATGAATAAACCCAGTCCCTCCGGATCCATCTACCCTACCATGAATAAACCCAGTCCCTCCTGATCCCATTACCCCACCATGAATAGGACCCAGTCCCTCTGACCCCATTACCTCACCATGAATACACCCAGTCCCTCCGGATCCCATTACCTCACCATGAATACACCCAGTCCCTCCGGATCCCATTACCTCACCATGAATACACCCAGTCCCTCCGGATCCCATTACCACACCATGAATACACCCAGTCCCTCCGGATCCCATTACCCCACCATGAATACACCCAGTCCCTCCGGATCCCATTACCCCACCATGAATACACCCAGTCCCTCCGGATCCCATTACCCCACCATGAATACACCCAGTCCCTCCGGATCCCATTACCTCACCATGAATACACCCAGTCCCTCCGGATCCCATTACCCCACCATGAATACACCCAGTCCCTCCGGATCCCATTACCTCACCATGAATACACCCAGTCCCACCGGATCCCATTACCTCACCATGAATACACCCAGTCCCTCCGGATCCCATTACCCCACCATGAATAAACCCAGTCCCCCTGACCCCATTACCACACCATGAATACACCCAGTCCCTCCGGATCCCAGGGTCCCACCATGAATACACCCAGTCCCTCTGATGGGATTACCACACCATGATACACCCAGTCCCTCTGATTATCCCAATACCCCACCATGAATACACCCAGTCCCTGGGAGGAGACCCCATTACCCCACCATGAATACACCCAGTCCCTCCTGATCCCATTACTCCACCAGAGGAATACACCCAGTCCTTCCTGATCCCATTACCCCACCATGAATAAACCCAGTCCCTGATGATCCCATTACCCCACCATGGGAGGAGACACCCAGTCCCTCTGATCCCAGGAGAGACCATGAATACACCCAGTCTGATCCGGATCCTATTAGAGAGGGGTCTGATGAATACACCCAGTCCCTCTGATCCCATTACCCCACCATGAAGAGGACCCAGGGGTCCTGATCCCATTACCCCACCATGAATAAACCCAGTCCCTCCGGATCCCATTAGGAGGACCATGAATAAAGAGGGGTCCCTGGGATCCCATTACCCTGATGGGAGGAGAATACACCCAGTCCCTCGGATCTGATTACCCCACCAGGAATAGGGTTCACCCAGTCCCTCCGGATCCCATTAGGGGTCACCATGAATACACCCAGTCCCTCCGGATCCCAGGGGGGGTCACCATGAGGATACACCCAGGGGTCCCTGGGATCCCAGGAGAGGGGTCTGATACACCCAGTCCCTCCGGATCCCATGGGTCTGATGGAGGATGAATACACCCAGTCCCTCCGGATCTGATGAGAGGAGACCATGGGTCTGAACCCAGTCCCCAGACATAGGAGAAGTGATGGGAGGAGAGGAGATGGGTCAATGAGGGGAGAGGAGATGGTCTGATGGGAGGACAGGGGTGTGATTGGAGGAGAGAAGAGTCTAATGAGGAGAGGAGAGGGGTCTGATGAGAGGAGAGGAGATGGGTCTGATGGGAGGAGAGAGGAGGGGTCTGATGAGAGGAGAGGAGATGGGTCTGATGGAGGAGAGGAGATGGGTCTGAAGGGAGGAGAGGAGAGGGGTCTGATGGAGGAGAGGAGGGTCTGATGAGAGGAGAGGAGAGGGGTCTGATGGGAGGAGAGGAGAGGGGTCTGATGGGAGGAGAGGAGAGGGGGTCTGATGGGAGGAGAGGAGAGGGGTCTGATGGGAGGAGAGGAGAGGGGTCTGATGGGAGGAGAGGAGATGGGTCTGAATGGAGGAGAGGAGAGGGGTCTGATGGAGAAGAGGAGAGGGGTCTGATGGGAGGAGAGGAGATGGGTCTGAATGGAGGAGAGGAGAGGGGTCTGATGGGAGGAGAGGAGAGGGGTCTGATGGGAGGAGAGGAGATGGGTCTGAATGGGAGGAGAGGAGATGGGTCTGATGGGAGGAGAGAGGGGTCTGATGGGAGGAGGAGAGGGGTCTGATGAGAGGAGAGGAGAGGGGTCTGAATGGAGGAGAGGGGTCTGATGAGGAGAGGAGAGGGTCTGAATGAGAGGAGAGGGGTCTGATGAGGAGGAGATGGGTCTGATGAGAGGAGAGGGGTCTGATGAGAGGAGAGGAGATGGGTCTGAATGAAGGAGAGGAGAGGGGTCTGATGAGGAGGAGAGGGGTCTGATGGGAGGAGAGGGGTCTGATGGGAGGAGAGGAGAGGGGTCTGATGGGAGGAGAGGGGCCTGATGGGAGGAGATGGGTCTGATGAGAGGAGAGGGGTCTGATGAGAGCAGAGGGGTCTGATGAGAGGAGAGGGGCCTGATGAGAGGAGAATGGTCTGTAGGTGAGGAGAGGAGGAAGATGGGAGAGAAGGGGGAGGGAGGGTGAGGAGAGGGAATGGGAGGAGGAGGGGGAGAGGAGAGGGAGATGAGGGGAAGAGGAGGGAGGGGAGATGATTAAGAGGGAGGGGAGAGGAGATCTGGTGGAATGAACAAGAAAGGGTGAGAAAATAATAGGAAATTGGAGATTCAGTGAAAGGAGATAAGGAAGGAGCTGATGAGAGAGATGAGGACAGGATGAAACTGATAGGAGGGGAATGTGAGAGAAACAATGGGGAGGTGCGTATGAGGAAAGGGGAAATCAGAGAGAGAGAGATAAAGGGGAGAGGAAGGGGTCAGACCTGGTGACACACTGCCCCCTAGAGGAATAATTATATTTACTCACATGCCCGTACAGATTTACACATACACGCGCACACACACAGACACACACTTGAGCACACATCAACTCCCTATCACATCTCAACAAAGGCCAAAAGAAACCCACAATTAAAGCCAACATTGCTGTGGGCAAAGAGTTCTGTTAGTATTACCATTCACTGTAATAGGCTGTAAAGTATAATGTGGGACTCAATGTCCTCAGGGTTAATTGAGTTGATAGAGACACTTCTCATTGAGCACAAAAACAGACAGACAGACAGACAGACAGACAGACAGACAGACAGACAGACAGACAGACAGACAGACAGACAGACAGACAGACAGACAGACAGAGTATCCATTTAGTTTCACCATCCTGAATTGATTCCTCTCTTTAATCACACTTTCCATCTCTCCATCTTTCTCCCTCTCATGCACCCTGCCTCCTCAATCAATCTCTCTCACTCAGTCTTTTCTCCAACCCCCAGAGTCTCTCTCTCTCTCTACACGCGCTCTCTCTCTCTCTTTTCTCTCTCTCTCTCTCTCTCATCTCTCTCTGTCTGTCACGTCCTGACCTTAGTTCCTTTTATGTCTCTGTTTTAGTTTGGTCAGAGTGGGCAAAGATTCTATGTTTTTGTTCTATGTTTTGTATTGCTGCTTTTGGCCTGGTATGGTTCCCAATCAGAGGCAGCTGTCAATCGTTGTCTCTGATTGAGAACCTTACTTAGGCAGCCTGTGTTCCCACTATGATTTGTGGGTAGTTGTTTTCTGTCTCTGTGTCATCTCTCTTTCACCCCTCCCTCTCTGAGTGTTCCATCTGTCCTGACTGACCCCAGACTCTGCTATTTTCCTGGAATTGGTTAATGTCTTCTCCTCTGTCATTCACACATACCCGTTTGGGTATGTGTGAATGTGTGTCGGAGGTTTACAGCTCAGTGTGTGAGAGGAAGTTTGTGCACCCGTGCGTATGTGTACATGGTCAACAGAGGCCTGGAGTCTGCGTGACTCCTCAGTGAGTATTCTATGAGGCGCTGCTAGACTTAGTCTGGTTCAGAGGGAGTGATCAGCCCCGTGTCATTCTCCAGAACATTTACCTGAGCTGTAGCCAAAGTATAGACACAAGAGAAAAGGCATGAGGCGGAGATTGGAGAGCATTCTCTCTCTGAGAGACATAGAGTGAGAGGAGAGAGAGATGAGAGAGAGAGAGGTGAGAGAGAGAGAGAGAGAGAGAGAGAGAGAGAGAGAGAGAGAGAGTGAGAGAGAGACTGATGAGAGGAGAGAGAGAGGAGTGAGTGAGAGAGAGAAGAGAGAGTGAGAGAGAGACAGAGAGAGAGAGAGAGAGAGAGAGAGAGAGATGGTCAACTGAGTGAGAGAGAGAGAGAGAGAGAGAGAGAGAGAGAGTGATGAGAGTGAGAGAGAGAGAGAGAGAGAGAGAGAGAGAGAGAAGAGAGAGCTGAGAGAGAGAGACAAGAGAAGAGAGAGAGAGAGAGAGAGAGAGAGAGAGTGAGAGAGAGACAGAGAGAGAGAGAGAGAGAGAGAGAGAGAGAGAGAGAGAGAGAGAGAGAGAGACAGAGAGAGAGAGAGAGAGAGAGAGAGAGAGAGAGAGAGAGAGAGAGAGAGTGAGAGAGGGAGAGAGAGAGAGGAGAGAGAGAGAGAGAAGGAGAAAGAAGAGGAGAGAGAAATCGGGAGGAGGGCAGCAGGAGTCGGGGGGAATCAGCGTAAAGTGACATTGTGTTCTGACTGAAGTGACTGAGACGTGGACATTTTGAGCATAATGAGGAATTGGAATGATTGTGTTCAAATGGCAGTGACGCGTTTCAGAATATGACCAGGAAGATCTAATCAGATACTGTATATTATAGTAGTAGTTCACACTGAGCAAAAATATTAACACAACATGTAAAGTGTTGGTCCCATGTTTCATGAGCTGAAATAAAAGATCCCAGAAATGTTTCGTACGCACAAAACGCTTCTTTCCCTCAAATTTTGTTCACACATTTGTTAACATCCTATTAGTGAGCATTTGTCCGTTGCCAAGATAATCCATCCACCTGACAGGTGTAGCATATCAAGAAGCTGATTAAACAGCATGATCATTACACAGGTGCACCTTGTACTGAGGACAATAAAATATGATTCTAAAATGTGCAGTTTTGTCACACGACACAATGCCACAGATGTCTGAAGTTGAGGGAGTGTGCAATTGCCATGCTGACAGCAGAAATATCCACCAGAGCTGTTGCCAGAGAATTTAATATTAATTTCCCTACCATAAGCCAGACTGTCATTTTAGAGAATTTGGCAGTACATCCAACTGGCCTCAAAACATCTGTAACCACGCCAACCCAGGACCTCCACATCCGGCTTCCTCACCTGCGGGATCATCTGAGACCAGCCACCCGGGCAGATGATGAAACTGTGGAATTGAACAAGCAAAGAATTTCTGCACAAACTGTCAGAAGGGAAACTCAGGGAAGCTCACTTGCTTTCGTCCTCCTCCCCAGGGTCTTGACCTGACTGCAGCTCGGCGTCGTAACCGACTTCAGTGGGCAGATGCTCACCTTCGATGGCCACTGTCACGCTGGAGAATGGTGCTCTTCACGGATGAATCCTGGTTTCAACTGTAGCAGGCAGATGACAGACAGTGTGTATGTTGTCGTGTGGGTGAGCGCTTTGCTGATGTATAGATGTCAACGTTGTGAACAGAGTCCTGGCGGTGCTTTGGATTGACGTGTACGACAGCGTGCTCAATCAATCAATCAAATGTATTTATAAAGCCCTTCTTGCATCATCTGATATCTCAAAGTGCTGTACAGAAACCCAGCTTAAAACACCAAACAACAAGCAATGCAGGTTTAGAAGCACGGTGGCTAGGAAAAACTCCCTAGAAAGACCAGAACCTGGGAAGAAACCTAGAGAGGAACCAGGCTATGAGGAGTGGCCAGTCCTCTTCTGTCTGTGCCGGGTGGAGATTATAACAGAACATGGCCAAGATAGTTTGACTAAGTGTGTTTGGATTGCATAAAGACTCTTCTAGCGTGTGTGTGTGTGTGTGTGTGAGTGTGTGTGTGTGTGTGTGTGTGTGGGTGTGTGTGTGTGTGTGTGTGTGTGTGTGTGTGTGTGTGTGTGTGTGTGTGTGTGTGTGTGTGTGTGTGTGTGTGTGTGAGTGTATGTGTTTGGGTGTGTGTGTTCCTCTAACAGAGACTCTAGCGTTGATAGGTATTTGTGAGTGTGTGTGTGTGTTTTGTTCGGGTGTGTGTGTCCCTCTAACAGCGTGGCTAGCTGTGTGTGCGTGTGTGTGTTTGTGTTGTGTGTGTTTATGTGTGTGTGTGTGTGTTATCATATATTTATCTTGCTCCTTCGCACCCCATTATCTCTGCTTGGACATTCATCTTCTGCACATCTACCATTCCAGTGTTAAATTGCTGTATTGTAATTACTTCGCCACCATGGCCTATTTATTGCCTTGCCTCCCTTATCTTAACTCATTTGCACACACTGTATATAGATTTTTCTACTGTATTATTGACTATATGTTTTGTTTACTCCATGTGTAACTCTGTGTTGTTGTATGTGTCGAACTGTTTTGCTTTATCTTGGCCAGGTCGTAGTTGTAAATTAGAACGTCTTCTCAACTAGACTACCTGGTAAAATAAAGGTGGAATAAATCCAATCTGGTG
Source organism: Oncorhynchus masou masou (assembly GCF_036934945.1). Taxonomy (NCBI): domain Eukaryota; kingdom Metazoa; phylum Chordata; class Actinopteri; order Salmoniformes; family Salmonidae; genus Oncorhynchus; species Oncorhynchus masou. Next base: position 116,796 of record NW_027002595.1, read on the forward strand.
TCTGTGTCCCTCTAACAGTGTGACTAGATGTGTGTGGCTAGCTGGAGAGAGTGTGCAATTGCCATGCTGGCAGGACCTTCTTGTCCTCCTCCTGCTGTAACAGACGGTCTTCACTGTGTGTTCTAACTGTCCCCATAGATGAGCTCTGGTGGTGGTGAAGTTGACCTCAGTGAAGACAGACGGAACTCTGAATAATCTATCACTTTGTCACCAACCAGAACCACGGACCACAGACCTGGAGAGATGGAGAGGAGAGGGAGATGGAGGGAGAGGACTGGGAGAGGGAGAGGGAGAGGAGAGGGAGAGGGAGAGGAGAGGGAGAGGGAGAGGAGGAGAGGAGAGGAGAGGGAGAGGGAGAGGGAGAGGGAGAGGGAGAGGGAGAGGGAGAGGGAGAGGGGAGGCAGGGAGGAGAGGGAGAGGGGGGGAGAGGGAGAGGGAGAGGGAGAGGGAGAGGGAGAGGGGAGAGGGAGAGGGATAGGGAGTCGAGAGGGAGAGGGAGAGGGAGAGGGAAAGGGAGAGGGAGAGGGAGAGGGAAAGGGGAGATTGAGAGGGAGAGGAGAGGGAGAGGACGTGAGATCGAGATTGAGAGGGAGAGGGGAGAGGGAGAGGGAGAGGGAGAGGGAGAGGGAGAGGGAGAGGGAGAGGGAGGGGAGAGGGAGGGGAGAGGGAGAGGGAAAGGGCGATGAAGGGGGAGGGGTTGCACATGGCCAGGAACAGACGGAACTCTGAATAATCTATCACTTTGTCACCTACCAGATCCACGGACCACAGACCTGGAGAGATGGAGAGGAGAGGGAGAGAGAGGAGAGGAGAGGAGAGGAGAGGGAGAGGGAGAGGGAGAGGGAGAAGGAGAGGGAGAGGAGAGGGATAGATGGAGAGGTGAGGGAGAGGGAGGGGGAGAGGGAGAGGGAGAGGAGAGGAGAGGAGAGGGAGTGGAGATGTGAGGGAGTGGAGTGAGAGGAGAGGTGAGGGAGAGGGAGAGGGAGAGGTAGGGGGAGGGAGGGAGAGGGAGAGGGAGAGGGAGAGGGATTTGGGAGAGGGAGAGGGAGAGGGAGTTTTGAGAGGGTGAGGGAGAGGGAAAGGGAGAGGGAGTGAGTGTGGAGTGGAAAGGGAGATCGAGTGGGAGAGGAGAGGGAGAGGGGAGAGGGAGATCGAGATTGAGAGGGAGAGGGAGAGGGAGAGGGAGGGGAGAGGGAGAGGGAGAGGGAGAGGAGAGGGAGAGGGTAAGGGAGAGGGAGAGGGATGGGAGATTGGAGAGGAGATCTTAACTCATTTGAGAGGACTGGATAGGAGATTTTTTTAGAGTATTATGAGATCGAGAGGGAGAGGGAGAGGGAGACTCTGGGAGAGGGAGGTCGAGAGGGAGAGGGAGGCCAGGAGAGTTGTAAAAGGGCGATGAAGGGGGGAGGGGTTGCACATGGCCAGGAACAGACGGAACTCTGAATAATCTATCACTTTGTCACCTACCAGATCCACGGACCACAGACCTGGAGAGATGGAGAGGAGAGGGAGAGATGGAGAGGAGAGGAGAGGAGAGGAGAGGGAGAGGAGAGGGAGCTGGAGAGGGAGAGGAGAGGAGATGGAAGGAGATGGAGAGAGGAGAGGGAGGGAGAGGAGAGGAGAGGGAGAGGGAGAGGAGGGGAGGGAGAGGAGGGATCAGAGGATAGGAGAGGAGAGGGAGAGGGAGAGGGAGGAGAGATGGAGAGGAGAGGAGATGAGAGGGAGAGAGAGGAGAGGAGAGAGGGAGATGGAGATGGAGAGGGAGAGGAGAGGGAGAGGAGATAGAGAGGGAGAGGAGATGGAGAGGAGAGGGAGAGATGGAGAGGAGATGGAGGAGAGATGGAGAGGAGAGGGAGAGATGGAGAGGGAGAGGGAGAGGGAGAGGGAGAGGGGAGAGGGAGAGGGAGAGGGAGAGGGAGATCGAGAGGGAGAGGGAGAGGGAGAGGGAGAGGGAGATCGAGATTGAGAGGGAGAGGGGAGGGAGAGGGAGAGGGAGGGAGAGGGAGAGGGAGAGGGAGAGGGAGAGGGAGAGGGAGAGGGAGAGGAGAGAGGAGATAGAGAGTGAGAGGAGAGGGAAAGGAGATGGAGAGGAGAGGAAGATCGAGATCGAGAGGGAGAGGGAGAGGGAGAGGAGGTCGTCTGGGAGAGGGAAGAGGGCGATGAAGGGGGAGGGGTTGCACATGGCCAGGAACAGACGGAACTCTGAATAATCTAACTCTTTGTCACCAACCAGATCCACGGACCACAGACCTGGAGAGATGGAGAGGAGAGGGAGAGATGGAGAGGAGAGGAGAGGGAGAGGGAGAGGAGAGGGAGAGGGAGAGGGAGAGGGAGAGGAGATCTCTTCTTCCTAACTCTGTCTGGAGAGGGAGAGGAGAGGAGAGGGAGAGGGAGAGGAGAGGAGTGGAGAGGATAGGAGATCCCTTCTCCCTCTCTGTCTCCCGCTCAGAGGAGGGAGAGGAGAGGAGAGGGGGAGGAGATGAGAGAGGGAGGAGAGGAGAGGTATAGAGGAGAGGGAGAGGAGATGGAGAGGAGAGGAGAGGAGAGGAGATAGGGAGAGGAGATGGAGAGGAGAGGGAGAGATGGAGAGGAGATGGAGGATGGAGATGGAGAGAGAGGGAGAGATGGAGAGGAGATGGAGGGGAGATGGGAGGAGGGGAGAGGGACTCTGTCTCCCTCTCTCTCTGGAGAGGGAGAGGGAGAGGGAGAGGAGAGAGGGGAGAGGGAGAGGGAAAGGAGAGGGAGAGGATCTCCGAGATGGAGAGGAGAGGACTTTTTCGAGATAGAGGGAGAGGAGATGGAGAGGGAGAGGGAGGTCGAGAGGGAGAGGGAAAGGGCGATCCAAGGGGTGGGGTTCCATCATGGCCAGGAACAGACGGAACTCTGAATAATCTATCACTTTGTCACCTACCAGATCCCTCCGGACCACAGACCTGGAGAGATGGAGAGGAGAGGGAGGGATGGAGAGGAAGGAGAGGAGAGGAGAGGAGAGGAGAGGGAGAGGAGGAGTGGAGAGGATAGGAGATCTCTCTCCTCTGGAGAGGAGATGGGGAGGGAGAGGAGATGGGGAGGAGAGGGATAGGAGATGGAGAGGAGATGAGGGGAGGAGAGGAGATGGAGAGGAGAGGAGAGGAGGGAGAGGAGAGGGGAGTGCTCTGTCTAGGAGATGAGAGGAGATGGAGAGGAGATGGGGAGGAAGGAGATGGGGAGGAGAGGGATAGGAGATGGAGAGAGGAGATGAGAGGAGAGGAGAGGAGATGAAGAGGAGATGGAGAGGAGATGGAGAGGAGAGAACTCTCATCGAGGACTTACATTCCATCCACTGCCAGATATAAACTATGTCTCTCTCTCTCTGTCTCCCTCCTCTCTCTGTCTCCCTCCCTCTCTCCATCTCTCTCCTCTCTGTCTCCCTCCTCCTCTGTCTCTCTAACTCTCTCTCTCTAACTCTCTGTTTCTCTAACTTTCTGCCTATCTATCTGCTGTCTCCCTCACTCTCTGTCATTCTAACTCCTGTCTCCTCCCTCTATCTATCTCCACTTTCTTCCTCTCCACTCTCTCTGCCTCCCCTCCCTCTCTGTTTCTCTGTCTCCCTCTCTCTGTCTCCCTCCCACTCTGTCTCTCTCCATCTCTCTGTCTCTCTCGTCCTCCAGTCTCTCTGTCTCTCAGTCTCTCTCCCTCTGTCTCTCTCTTACACTGTCTCTCCCACTCTCTGTGTCCATCCCTTTCTGTCTCCCTCCTCTCTGTCTTCCTCTCTCTCTGTCTCCCTCCTCTCTGTCTCTCTTCCTCTCTTTCTCCCTCTCCGTCTCCTCCCTCTCCGTCACTCTCCTTCTCCCTCTCCCTCCTCTCTCCGTCTCAGTCTCCCTCTCCGTCCTCTCCTTCTCCATCTCCTCTCGCTCAGTCTCTCCTCTCTGTCTCTCTCTCTCTCTCTCTCTCTCTCCGTATATCTTCCTCTCTCTCATTCCCTCTCTGTCTCCCTCCCTCTCCGTCTAACTCCCCTCTCGTCTCTCTCACTCTCCTTCTCCGTCTCCCTCTTTCCCTCTCTCTCCTTCTCCCTCCTTCTCCGTCTCCCTCTCTCTCCATCTCTCTCACTTTGTCTATCTCCCTCTCTGTATCTCTCCCCTCTCTGTATCTCTCCTCTCTATCTCATTCCTCTCCGTCTCCCTGCCTCTTCCGTCACTCTCCTTCTCCGTCTCCCTCTCTCTCTGTCTCCCTCTCTCTCCTTCTCCCTGCTCTCTCCGTCTCTCCTCTCTCCGTCTCCCTCTCTCTCCCTCTCGTCTCCTGTCTCTCTCTCTCGTCTCCCTCTCTCTCCATCTCCTTTCCTCTCTCCATCTCCCTCTCTCTCCATCTCCTCTCTCCATCTCCCTCTCTCTCCGTCTCCCTCTCTCTCTGTCTCCCTCTCTATCTATCTCTCTCTCCTCTCTCCTCTCTCTCCGTCTCTCTCTCTCCGTCTCCCTCTCTCCAGTCTCTCTCTCTCTGTCTCCCTCTCTCTCCGTCTCCCTCTCTCTCAGTCTCCCCCTCTCTCCGTCTCCCTCTCTCTCCGTCTCCTCCCTCTCCGTCCTCTCCTCTCAGTCTCACACCTCTCGTCTCCCTCCTGTCCTTCTCCATCTCTCTCTCTCGTTTCCCTCCCTCTCTCATCTCACTCCTTCTCCGTCTCCCTCTCTCTCCGTCTCCCTCTCTCTCCATCTCTCTCTCTCCGTCTCTCTCCTTCTCAGTCTCCACCCTCTCCGTCACTGTCCTTCTCCATCTCTCTCCTTTTTCCCTCCCTCTACATCTCACTCCTTCTCCATCTCCCTCTCTCCCATCTCCCTCTCTCTCCATCTCCCTCTCCCTCCGTCTCCGTATGTGGATAGGGGGGTGTTCCCTCTGCTGTTTCCTGAAGTCCACAATCATCTCGTTAGTTTTGTTGACGTTGAAAGTGAGGTTATTTTCCTGACACCACACTCCGAGGGCACTCACCTCCTCCCTGTAGGCCATCTTGTCGTTATTGGTAATCAAGCCTACCACTGTTGTGTCGTCCGCAAACTTGATGATTGAGTTGGAGGCGTGCGTGGCCACGCAGTCGTGGGTGAACAGGGAGTACAGGAGAGGGCTCCTCCCGCACCCTTGTGGGGCCCCAGTGTTGAGGATCAGCATGGTGGAGATGTTGTTGCCTACCCTCACCACCTGGGGCGGCCCGTCAGGAAGTCCAGTACCCAGTTGCACAGGGCGGGGTCGAGACCCAGGGTCTCGAGCTTGATGACGAGCTTGGAGGGTACTATGGTGTTGAATGCCGAACTGTAGTCGATGAACAGCATTCTCACATAGGTATTCCTCTTGTCCAGGTGGGTTAGGGCAGTGTGCAGTGTGTTTGAGATTGCATCGTCTGTGGACCTATTTGGGCAGTAAGCAAATTGGAGTGGGTCTAGGGTGTCAGGTAGGGTGGAGGTGATATGGTCCTTGACTAGTCTCTCAAAGCACTTCATGATGACGGAAGTGAGTGCTACGGGGCGGTAGTCGTTTAGCTCAGTTACCTTAGCTTTCTTGGGAACAGGAACAATGGTGGCCCTCTTGAAGCATGTGGGAACAACAGACTGGGATAGGGATTGATTGAATATGTCCATAAACACACCAGCCAGCTGGTCATGCTCTGAGGGCGCGGCTGGGGATGCCGTTTGGGCTTGCAGCCTTTCGAGGGTTAACACGTTTAAATGTTTTACTCACCTCGGCTTTTTTCCTCTTTTTTATTTTACCTTTATTTAACCAGGCAAGTCAGTTAAGAACACATTCTTATTTTCAATGACGGCCTGGGAACAGTGGGTTAACTGCCTGTTCAGGGGCAGAACGACAGATTTGTAAATGTTTGAACTCACAACCTTCCGGTTACTAGTCCAACGCTCTAACCACTAGGCCACCATGCAGTGAAGGAGAGTCTGTTTTAGTTCTCCGTGTCCTCAATTGTCCTCCGGGCAAAACAGTTATTTAGTCTGCCTGGGAGCAAGACATCCTGGTCCGTGACGGGGCTGGTTTTCTTTTTGTAATCCGTGATTGACTGTAGACCCTGCCACATACCTCTTGTGTCTGAGCCGTTGAATTGAGATTCTACTTTGTCTCTATACTGACGCTTTAGCTTGTTTGATTGCCTTGCGGAGGGAACAGCTACACTGTTTGTATTCGGTCATGTTTCCGGTCACCTTGCCCTGATTAAAAGCAGTGTATCGTGCTTTCAGTTTCAGGCGAATGCTGCCATCAATCCTCTGTTTCTGGTTGGGGAATGTTTCACCTTCTGTCTCTTTCGCTCCTTCACATTCACTTCATCTCTGCTTCTTGCCTTTTTAATAAATGAATGTGTGTGGAAACACATGTAGCGTGTCATTTGGTAAAAGCATGTTCTCTTGACCATGGCATTTCCATGTTCGACAAGACATGTTCACATTTAAGCTGAAACTTGAAAACACACACGCATTGTCCATGTGAGTGAGGAAGGATAACCAGTGTGATATGTGCCATTGATATGACTAATTGTTGTATAAGTGATGAGTATGGAGTTTGATGGGAGTCTGGCTTTAATAGGTCTGAAAGACTGAGTTGATTCATGGATGTCTGATATCTTTGGGCACCATAGTAACTGAATGACTGGAACATGAGCACTTCCTGTACCTGAGTCTACACACATCATTGTAGCATTTGTAGTCTCTCCCTGTCATCATAGTGTGTGTAGTCTCACCCTGTCATCACAGTGTGTGTAGTCTCATCCTGTCATCATAGTGTGTCTAGTCTCCTCCTGTCATCATAGTGTGTGTAGTCTCACCCTGTCATCATAGTGTGTCTAGTCTCCTCCTGTCATCATAGTGTGTGTAGTCTCACCCTGTCATCACAGTGTGTGTAGTCTCATCCTGTCATCATAGTGTGTGTAGTCTCATCCTGGCATTATAGTGTGTGTAGTCTCACCCTGTCATCATAGTGTGTCTAGTCTCCTCCTGTCATCATAGTGTGTGTAGTCTCACCCTGTCATCACAGTGTGTGTAGTCTCATCCTGTCATCATAGTGTGTGTGTCTCACCCAGTCATCATAGTGTGTGTCGTCTCACCCTGTCATCACAGTGTGTGTAGTCTCACCCTGTCATCATAGTGTGTGTAGTCTCACCCTGTCATCAATGTGTGTAGTCTCACCCTGTCATTATAATGTGTGTAGTCTCACCCAGTCATTATAGTGTGTGTAGTCTCACCCTGCCATTATAGTGTGTGTAGTCTCACCCAGTCATTATAGTGTGTGTAGTCTCACCCTGTCATTATAGTGTGTGTAGTCTCACCCTGCCATTATAGTGTGTGTAGTCTCACCCAGTCTTTATAGTGTGTGTAGTCTCACCCAGTCATTATAATGTGTGTAGTCTCACCCAGTAATTATAGTGTGTGTAGTCTCACCCAGTCATCATATGTGGATACCCTGTCATCATGTGTGTAGTCTCACCCAGTCATCATAGTGTGTAGTCTCATCCTGTCATTATAGTGTGTTAGTCTCACCCTGTCATCATAGTGTGTGTAGTTTACCCTGTCATCATAGTGTGTGTAGTCTCACCCAGTCATCATAGTGTGTGTAGTCTCACCCTGTCATCATAGTGTGTGTAGTCTCACCCTGTCATCATAGTGTGTGTATACTCACCCTGTCATCATAGTACAGTGGGGCAAAAAGTATTTAGTCAGCCACAAATTGTGCAAGTTCTCCCACTTAAAAAGATGAGAGAGGCCTGTAATTTTCATCATAGGTACACTTCAACTATGGCAGACAAAATTATTTCTCTAAGTCTTCACAAGGTTTTCACACACTGTTGCTGGTATTTTGTCCCATTCCTCTGTGTAGATCTCCTCTAGAGCAGTGATGGTTTGGGGCTGTTGCTGGGCAACACGGACTTTCAACTCCCTCCAAAGATTTTCTATGGGGTTGAGATCTGGAGACTGGCTAGGCCACTCCAGGACCTTGAAATGCTTCTTACGAAGCCACTCCTTCGTTGCCCGGGCGGTGTGTTTGGGATCATTGTCATGCTGAAAGACCCAGCCACATTTCATCTTCAATGCCCTTGCTGATGGAAGGAGGTTTTCACTCAAAATCTCACAATACATGGCCCCATTCATTCTTACCTTTCACGGATCAGTTGTCCTGGTTCCTTTGCAGAAAAACAGCCCCACCCTGTCATCATATTGTGTGTAGTCTCACCCTGTCATCATATTGTGTGTAGTCTCACCCTGTCATCAGAGTGTGTGTAGTCTCACCCTGTCATCATAGTGTGTGTAGTCTCACCCTGTCATCATAGTGTGTAGTCTCACCCTGTCATAGTCTGTCATCATCCTGTGTCAGCCTGTATCAGTGTGTGTAGACTCAGCCTGTCATCATAGTGTGTGTGACTCAGCCTGTCATCACAGTGTGTCACTCCTGTCATCATAGTGTGTGTCATCAGCCTGTAGTGTGTGTAGTCTCACCCTGTCATCATAGTGTGTGTAGTCTCACCCTGTCATCACAGTGTGTGTAGACTCAGCCTGTCACCCTGTAGATCAGCCTGTCATCACAGTGTGTGTAAACTCCCTGTCATCATAGTGTGTGTAGACTCAGCCTGTCATCACAGTGTGTGTAGACTCAGCCTGTCATCACAGTGTGTGTAGACTCAGCCTGTCATCACAGTGTTTGTAGACTCAGCCTGTCATGAGTGTGTGTAGACTCAGCCTGTCATCATAGTGTGTGTAGACTCAGCCTGTCATCACAGTGTGTGTAGACTCAGACAAACTCACCCTGTCATATAGTGTGTGTAGACTCAGCCTGTCATCATAGTGTGTGTAGACTCACCCTGTCATCACAGTGTGTGTAGTCTCAGCCTGTCATCAGAGTGTGTGTCTCAACCTGTCATCACCTCAACCTGTCATCACAGTGTGTGTAGTCTCACCCTGTCATCTAGTGTGTAGTCTCAGCCTGTCATGAGTGTGTGTAGACTCAGCCTGTCATCAGAGTGTGTGTAGTCTCACCCTGTCAGAGTGTGTGTAGACTCACCCTGTCATCATAGTGTGTGTAGACTCAGCCTGTCATCCAGAGTGTGTGTAGTCTCACCCTGTCATTAGTGTGTGTAGACTCAGCCTGTCATCAGAGTGTGTGTAGACTCAGCCTGTCATCAGAGTGTGTGTAGACTCAGCCTGTCATCAGAGTGTGTGTAAACTCAGCCTGTCATCAGAGTGTGTGTAGACTCAGCCTGTCATCAGAGTGTGTGTAGACTCAGCCTGTCATCAGAGTGTGTGTAGACTCAGCCTGTCATCATAGTGTGTGTAGACTCAGCCTGTCATCATAGTGTGTGTAGACTCACCCTGTCATCAGAGTGTGTGTAGACTCAGCCTGTCATCAGAGTGTGTGTAGTCTCACCTGTCATTCAGTGTGTGTAGACTCAGCCTGTCATCAAGTGTGTGTAGCCTGTCATCATAGTGTGTGTAGACTCAGCCTGTCATCATAGTGTGTGTAAACTCAGCCTGTCATCACAGTGTGTGTAGACTCAGCCTGTCATCACAGTGTGTGTAGTCTCAGCCTGTCATCACAGTGTGTGTGTAGACTCAGCCTGTCATCAGAGTGTGTGTAGACTCAGCCTGTCATCATAGTGTGTGTAGTCTCAGCCTGTCATCACAGTGTGTAGTCTCACCTGTCATCACAGTGTTTTGTCCCATGTCATCATAGTGTGTGTCAGCCTGTCATCAGAGTGTGTGTAGACTCCTGTCATCAAAGTGTGTGGACTCACCCTGTCCTGAGACTCAGTTCCTCACAGTGTGTGTAGCTGCAGAAAAACAGCCCAGAGTGTTTGGGATCTGTCATCATAGTGTGTGAAAACTCACCCTGTCATCAGAGTGTGTGTAGACTCAGCCTGTCATCACAAAGTCTCACCTGTCATCATAGTGTGTGTAGTCTCACCCTGTCATCCAGTGTGTGTAGACTCAGCCTGTCATCAGAGTGTGTGAGTCTCACCCTCAGAGTGTGTGTAGTCTCACCCTGTCATCAGAGTGTGTGTAGTCTCACCCTGTCATCACAGAGACTCAGCCTGTCATCACAGTGTGTGTAGACTCAGCCTGTCATCATAGTGTGTGTAGACTCAGCCTGTCATCAGAGTGTGTAGACTCAGCCTGTCATCAGTGTGTGTAGACTCAGCCTGTCATGTGTGTAGACTCAGCCTGTCATCATAGTGTGTGTAAGACTCAGCCTGTCATCACAGTGTGTGTAAACTCAGCCTGTCATCACAGTGTGTGTAGACTCAGCCTGTCATCAGAGTGTGTGTAGACTCAGCCTGTCATCATAGTGTGTGTAGACTCAGCCTGTCATCACAGTGTGTGTCACAGTGTGTGTGTAGACTCAGCCTGTCATCATAGTGTGTAGACAGTCCTGTCACCCTGTCATCAGAGTGTGTAGACTCAGCCTGTCATCAGAGTGTGTGTAGACTCAGCCTGTCATCAGAGTGTGTGTAGACTCAGCCTGTCATCACAGTGTGTGTAGACTCAGCCTGTCATCACAGTGTGTGTAGACTCAGCCTGTCATCAGAGTGTGTGTAGACTCAGCCTGTCATCACAGTGTGTGTAGACTCAGCCTGTCATCAGAGTGTGTGTAGACTCAGCCTGTCATCAGAGTGTGTGTAGACTCAGCCTGTCATCACAGTGTGTGTAGTCTCACCCTGTCATTGTGTAGACTCAGCCTGTCATCAGAGTGTGTGTAGACTCAGCCTGTCATCACAGTGTGTGTAGACTCAGCCTGTCATCACAGTGTGTGTAACTCAGCCTGTCATCACAGTGTGTGTAAACTCAAGTCTCACCCTGTCATCACAGTGTGTGTAGACTCAGCCTGTCATCAGTGTGTGTAGTCTAGCCTGTCATCATAGTGTGTAGACTCAGCCTGTCATCACAGTGTGTGTAGACTCAGCCTGTCATCACAGTGTGTGTAGACTCAGCCTGTCATCACAGTGTGTGTAGACACTACCGGGTATAGTACTGGCTCCACTTCATCTGTCTCCTGGATGATCAGAGTTTTCCCAAAACTCACATCTGGTTCCATAGACATGATGAGACTTGACATTTTAGTCTTGTACGAAAACACACAGAGAAGACGGGTTCTGATAACAGAACTAATGCTTGGTTTGATGTCACTCTGGTATCTAGCTGGTTACATACACACTGACTAGTGTGACTGACAGTTGGATATGCTGCTTAATGACCTCAATGCAATGCTCATTCAAGTGAGTATGGAGCCACTTTGTAGCCCTGGAGGAGGGGTTGATGAGGAACGAACGAGAGGAGGGGTCGATGAGGAATGAACGAGAGGGAGAGAGTGAGTATGGAGCCACTCTGTAGCCCGAGAGGAGGGCTCGATGAGGAACGAAGGAGAGGAGGGGTCGATGAGGAACGAAGGAGAGGAGGGGTCGATGAGGAACGAACGAGAGGAGGAGTCGATGAGGAATGAACAAGAGGAGGGGTCGATGAGGAACGAACGAGAGGGAGAGAGTGAGTATGGAGCCACTCTGTAGCCCGAGAGGAGGGGTAGATGAGGAACGAACGAGAGGAGGGGTCGATGAGGAACGAACGAGAGGAGGGGTCGATGAGGAACGAACGAGAGGAGGGGTCGATGAGGAACGAACGAGAGAGAGAAAGAGAGAGAGAGAGAGATTTTAATAAGGTAGATGCAGACGTTTCTTTGATTCCCAGTCCAATACTCTCTCACACCTGTCACAATGATTGGCCAGCTCGTCATTCGCTGTGTGGATTCATAGCACTGAGCAGTACAGACAAAGGGATGAAATCTCTCTTTATGCTGTGGCTCCCTGGATTTATTGCAGTCTTTATCCTTTTCTCTCCGTCCATCTCTCTAAACCCTTTCATTTATCTTTCCCCATCCCTCCTTCGTAATGATCCCCTATGCCTTTCTCTCTGTAGAGTCACGTATGCTTTAGCAGTGGTGTGGATTGTGTTTGTGGCCCTGTCTCTGTAAACTGCAATGCCTTTCTTTACAGCCTCCCATGGCTGACAATCACACATGTGACATGTCGGCTGTCTGACTTTCTACCAGACCTAGCATAGAGAACCACAGTTTGGGGGAATTTATGGCAGACACACTGAACATCCATGTCACACAGCCCCGGACACCAGTGGAGCCCTGTATTTAGTTTTTGCAGTAAATTCATGTGGGAGCACACCAGACATCGTTTATAAAAGGTCTAAGAATCACAGTTTTGACTAGGGTGGCAAGGGGAGGGTATATTACTGGAAACTTTCCAAGTTTACCAGTAAACTACCAGAATTGTGGTTTCTTTCAATGATTTTATGTAATCTATCACAAGCCCTTTTGGGTACTTCAGATTATCACAGCATGTCTGTAATAATCTCTGTGTGGCTTTTTCACATGTAAAATATATATGAAAAAATTAAATAAGATGAATAAAATAAATAGAATGACTGTAAAATATTAACCTACTTTAAATATTAACCATCAACTTAGTGAATACAATTGGTGTTTACTATGAGGGTTTCAACATGAAATGTCCTTTTTTTTTTTTTACCAACTTAAATCGTTTTTACTGTCAATAATCACGAGTGAGTCTACAGACCACTTGCACAATATTCACATTTTGTTGCCTTAATACTCATTCTAAAAAGGAAAGAAAATCATTTTTTTCCATACGTAACATCCAAATATTATAGAAAGTTTTCCAAAAATAATAAAACATTTAATTATGTGTCATGTTTTTTTTTAACATTTTTCAATTCACTTTTTCCATTAATTTGAATACATGGAGTAGGTTGTGTAGATCAGTAGGGAAACATCTCATTCATTACATTTTTAGATTGCATTTTAAGGTAACAAAATGTGGAGACTATGTAAGGGGTGTGCAGACTTTCACAGGGCAATGTATGGATTTGCTGTCAATGTTTTGTTGTCAAACTAGTGGCAGTTGTGAGTAAAGTCAATAGTTATAAGAGTTACAGAGATAATAAAAAATAATGCCATTGTTGATTAGATGGTTCTGTCATTAATTAGGCCATTTTCTCTTGTACCATATGGTCTGTCTACTAGAAACTCATAAACAATATGGACACGGATATAATAAATGAATAGTAGTGCAGTAGGGAGAGAGACGGTTGAGAGGGTGCAGTAGGGAGAGTGACGGTTGAGAGGGTGCAGTAGGGAGAGTGACGGTTGAGAGGGTGCAGTAGGGAGAGTGACGGTTGAGAGGGTGCAGTAGGGAGAGTGACGGTTGAGAGGGTGCAGTAGGGAGAGTGACGGTTGAGAGGGTGCAGTAGGGAGAGAGACGGTTGAGAGGGTGCAGTAGGGAGAGAGACGGTTGAGAGGGTGCAGTAGGGAGAGAGACGGTTGAGAGGGTGCAGGAGGGAGAGTGACGGTTGAGAGGGTGCCGGTAGGGAGAGTGACGGTTGAGAGGGTGCAGGAGGGAGAGGACGGTTGAGAGGGTGCAGGAGGGAGAGACGGTTGAGAGGGTGCAGTAGGGAGAGAGACGGTTGAGAGGGTGCCAGGCGGGAGAGAGACGGTTGAGAGGGTGCAGTAGGGAGAGTGACGGTTGAGAGGGTGCAGTAGGGAGAGACGGTTGAGAGGGTGCAGTAGGGAGAGAGACGGTTGAGAGGGTGCAGTAGGAGAGAGAGACGGTTGAGAGGGTGCAGTAGGGAGAGAGACGGTTGAGAGGGTGCAGTAGGGAGAGTGACGGTTGAGAGGGTGCAGTAGGGAGAGAGACGGTTGAGAGGGTGCAGTAGGGAGAGAGACGGTTGAGAGGGTGCAGGAGGGAGAGTGACGGTTGAGAGGGTGCAAGGGAGAGTGACGGTTGAGAGTGTGCAGAAGGGAGAGTGAGGGTAGAGGGAGTATAGAAGGGAAGTGAGGGTAGAGGGAGTATAGAAGGGAGAGTGAGGGTAGAGGAGTATAGAAGGGAGAGTGAGGGTAGAGGGAGTATAGAAGGGAGAGTGAGGGTAGAGGGAGTGCATAGGGAGAGTGAGGGTAGAGGGAGTATAGAAGGGAGAGTGAGGGTAGAGGGAGTATAGAAGGGAGAGAGGGGGTAGAGGAGTATAGAAGGGAGAGTGAGGGTAGAGGGTATAGAAGGGAGAGTGAGGGTAGAGAGGAGTATAGAAGGGAGAGGAGGGTAGAGGGAGATAGAAGGAGAGGGTGCAGCAGGGCATAGTGGGTCTCTTACTAAGAGAACATGTAGGAGAATAGTATGAAATGGTGACCCTTTCAGAGACAGTTATTACGTGTTCTTCTGAAGGCTGTGTATTTTGGGAAAGACAGAAGTTACGAGGTTTAGCTCTTACACACCACAGCCACAGATTGACAGAGACTATGTGGTGAAAAAGCCCCGATTACACTTTTCTTTCAGAGTGTAATTCTCTGCAAAGCGAAGGCCACTCACACAGAAGACTGACAAAGCCTGGTGAAGCCAGCCAAACACACACACACACACACACACACACACACACACACACACACACACAAAGCAACCAAAGCCCTATGGGACCAAAATAGGATTAACAACAAAATAGCCAAATTAAAAGGAAAAGCTACTTTTCATGGAAACTCTTATTCGTGTCTACAGTAGCTATTTAGTAGAGGAGAAAACTGGTTAAGATTGCAGTAAAAAAACTGGAAAGAAAACCATTACAAAGTCTGGGACAACAAATCAATGATTTAAAGAAGACTTAGTGGAACTTGAATATGGAGGAACAAATGACAAAGTTCTGCAAACAAACTGTAAACCTTTCTGTTGCTACGCCCCTGCAGTGGTTAGAACAGAGGACAAATGCAGTAACAGAGTTTACGGAGTCGCTATGTTGGAGGGCTCTTGTGCATGTGTGCCTGTCTGTCTGTCTGTGTCTGTGTGTGTTTGTGTGTGTTTGGCAGGCAGCCTGCAGTAGGGTGGGGATATAGATGGTGAGTTCTTACCCATGACTAGATTGCATTGACTACACATGACTACACAACACTACACTACACAACACTACACAGCACTACACTATACTGCACATGACTACACAACACTACACATTTTTTTATTTTTTTATTATATTTTTATTTCACCTTTATTTAACCAGTTAGGCTAGTTGAGAACAAGTTCTCATTTACAACTGCGACCTGGCCAAGATAAAGCATAGCAGTGTGAACAGACAGACACATGAGAGTTACACATAGAGTAAACAATTAACAAGTCAATAACACAGTAGAAAAAAAGGGGAGTCTATATACAATGTGTGCAAAAGGGCATGAGGAGGTAGGTTGAATAATTACAGGATTGCAGATTAACACTGGATTGATAAATGGTCATGTACAGGTAGAGATATTGGGTGCAAAAGAGCAGAAAAGTAAATAAATAAAAACTGTGGGGATGAGGTAGGTGAAAATGGTTGGGCTATTTACCAATAGATTATGTACAGCTGCAGCGAGGTTGCTGCTCAGATAGCTGATGTTTGAAGTTGGTGCGGGAGATAAAGGTGTCCGATGGATTTTTGAAGTGTGTCCAGTCACAGGCAGCAGAGTACTGGAAGTATAGAAGGGAGAATGAGGTGTTGGCTTTAGGGATGATCAGTGAGATACAGTGAGGGTACGGATGGGTGTATGCCATCGTAACCAGTGAACTGAGATAAGAGGGAGCTTTATAGCAGGGAGAGTGAGGGTAGAGGGAGTATAGAAGGGAGAGTGAGGGTAGAGGGAGTATAGAAGGGAGAGTGAGGGTAGAGGGAGTATAGAAGGGAGAGTGACAAAACGGATGGCAGGGTAGACGGGGAGTATAGAAGGGAGAGTGAGGGTAGAGGGAGTATAGAAGGAGAGTGAGGGTAGATGACAGTATAGAAGGGAGATGAGGGTAGAGTTTTATAGGAAGCTTGGAGCGTGAGTGAAGGAGGCTTTGTAGACGGAATGAGGGAAAGGAGTATAGATTTGATTTTCGATTGAGATGTTTGCATATGGGTCTCTTACTAGGAGAGTTTGCAGTCTAGCCAGACATAGGTATGAAATGGTGTCCCTATTCAGAGAACATCCAGTGTGGTGATTCTTCTGAAGGCTGGGTGCAGGAGCGACGGAAAAGCATGCATTTGGTTTTACACGTTTACAGAGCAGTTGGAGGCCACGGAAGAGTATGTATGGAAAAAGCCTCGATTACAGGTTAGATTTCAGAGTGTAATTCTCCGAAAAATAGAATTGTGTCCACTCACACAGAAGACTGACAAAGCCTGGTGAAGCCAAACACAACAACACACACATTGATATATACAGACAAAAAGCAACCAAAGCCCTATGGGACCAAAATAGAGATTAACAACAAAATAGCCAAATTAAAAGGAAAAGCTACTTTGAACCATGGACACTCTTATTCGTGTCTACAGTAGCTATTTAGTGACACTCTAGAGGTTTCATGCAAAAAAACTGGTTAAGATTATCATCCGAAAAACCATTACAAAGTCTGGGACAAGAATATGGTGATTTAAAGTCGAAAGACTTGGCAAGGTCGATAAGAGGAACAAAATGACTGTTTTATCAAACTGGCGGTTTGATGTTGTTTAGTACCTTGAGTGTGGCTTAGAACAGAGGACAAATGCAAGAAACCAGATTGCATAGCGGAGAAGGTATGTGGGATTTGTGCATGTCAGTGACCTGTTTGTCTGACTTGTCTGTGTCGAAGACCTTAGATAGGCAAGGCAGAATGGATATTGGTCTGTAATAGTTTGGGTCCAGGGTGTCTCTCCCTTTGAAGAGGGGGATGACTACACATGACTACACAACACTGGGGATCACAGCACTACACTATACTGCACATGACTGAACAGGCTGGTAACAACACTACACTAACAGCGGCGGACACTATACTGAAATAGAGGGTCCAGAGGGTCCAGATTGTCTGATTGTCATGACTACACAGCACAACACTACATATGACTACACAGCACTACACATGACAACACAGCACTACACATGACAACACAGCACTACACATGACTACACAATACTACACAACACAACACTAAACATTACAACACTACACTACACATGACAACACAGCACTACACAACACTACACATGACTACACAGCACTACACATGACTACATAACACTACACTACACAAAACTACACATGACTATGCAACATTAAACAAGAGAGTTACACATGGAAGAAACAAACATACAGCCAATAATGCAATAGAAAAAGTCTATATACAGTGTGTGCAAATGAGGTAAGATGAATTGAGAGAAAGACAAAAAGAGAGAGCGAGAAAGATAGAAAGAGAGAGAGAGAGAGACAAAGGTTGTGTGTGTGTTTGTGTGTGTATGTGTGTGTGTGTGTTTGTGTGTGTATGTGAGAGTGTATGTGTATATGGGTGTGTCTGTTGGTGTGTGTGTGTGTATGTGTCTTACTCTGTAGTCCAGAAGCCTACCTCCATGTCTCCAGGCTGTTTCGTCTCCTGTTCTCTGGAGCGGCAGACAGGTGTGTGATGAAGGCTACTGCCAGCATCGCTCTCTTAGGCACACACACACACACAAACACACACACACACAAACTAAACAGTTGCAGGTCATTGCCAAGCTGATTTAGTTGTGAGCTGATTTTGTTGTTGTTACCTCAACAGCAGAACAGGTAGAACTGCACCAGGAACAGAGAGTGAGAACAGACCCATAACAGACCCAGACCAGACCCAGATCAGACCCATCCCAGACCCAGATCAGACCCATCCCAGACCCAGATCAGACCCATCCCAGACCCAGAACAGACCCATCCCAGACCCAGATCAGACCCAGACCAGACCCAGAACAGGCAAATCCCAGACCCAGAACAGACCCATCCCAGACCCAGAACAGATCCATCCCAGACCCAGAACAGACCCAGACCCAGAATAGACCCAAAACAGACCCAGAACATACCCAGAACAGATCCATCCCAGACCCAGAACAGACCCAGAACCATCCCAGACCCAGACCCAGAATAGACCCAGAACAGACCCAGAACAGACCCAGAACAGGCAAATCCCAGACCCAGAACCATCCCAGACCCAGAACAGACCCATCCCAGACCCAGAACAGACCCATCCCAGACCCAGATCAGACCCAGACCAGACCCAGAACAGGCAAATCCCAGACCCAGAACCATCCCAGACCCAGAACAGACCCATCCCAGACCCAGAACAGACCCATCCCAGACCCAGAACAGACCCAGAAGAGACCAATCCCGGAACAGACCCATCCCAGACCCAGAACAGACCCAGAACAGACCCATCCCAGACCCAGAACAGACCCAAAACAGAGATCAGCGCCAGAACATCTGTTCAGTGTGGAGGCTAAAGGAACCCCAGGCCATTCGGTGGGCAACAGGAACACACCACCGCCACCTGAGGTCATACACTGACTGTGGAGAGGTGAGTGTAGGAACATGAGCAGCAGGTAAAGCAGTCACTGCAAGAGGGACAATGTGTCTGTGTGTGTGTGTGTTATGTCTGCGTGAGTGTGTGTGTGTGTGTGTGTGTATTGACAAACAAAATTGTTGTCGCACCCCTGCAGTGGTTTGTTTTAGAATTGAGGACAAATGTAAGTAAAGGGTTTATGTAGTTGCTATGTAGGAGGGTGCTTGTGCATGTCTTTCTGTCTGTGTGTCTGTCTGTGTCTCTGAGGGAGACAGTGGGAGATTGATTGCTTTAATTAAAGAGCAGACATGCTGGAGAAAGAGGAGTAAAAACAGCCAGGAGGGACCGAGACAGCAGGATACATCCCCCCTCTACAAAAACACAATACAGACACAGACACCACCCACACACAGACACCATCCACCCACAGACACCATCCACACACAGACACCATCCACACACACAGACACCATCCACACACACAGACACCATCCACACACAGACACCATCCACACACAGACACCATCCTCACACAGTCCTGTTCTCCGTCCAGTTG
Organism: Oncorhynchus masou masou; assembly: GCF_036934945.1. NCBI lineage: Eukaryota > Metazoa > Chordata > Actinopteri > Salmoniformes > Salmonidae > Oncorhynchus > Oncorhynchus masou. The sequence goes on from NW_027002595.1 coordinate 135,717, forward strand.
GTGTTTGAGTTGCTCTGCTGATGGTCTCCTGGGCCTTACTGATCTCAGCCTCCAGCACATAGCTGCCTCTGTAGTACGAGACTGGAACCTAATGAGAGAGAGAGAAGCAAGAGATGAAGGGAGAGAGGGGAGGAAGGGTAGAGAGGGGGGGGATTGAGAGAGAGAGGGAAGGAGGGATATATAGAGAGAGAGGGAAGGAGGGATATATATAGAGAGAGAGAAGGAGGGATATATATAGAGAGAGAGAAGCAAGAGATGAAGGGAGAGAGGGGAGGGGGGGTTGAGAGGGTGGGGTGGGGGGGATTGAGAGAGAGAGGGAAGGAGGGATATATAGAGAGAGAGAGAAGGAGGGATATATATAGAGAGAGAAGGAGGGATATATAGAGAGAGAGAGAAGCAAGAGATGAAGGGAGAGAGGGAAGGAGGGATATATAGAGAGAGAGAGGGAAGGAGGGATATATATAGATATATAGAGAGAGAGAGAAGCAAGAGATGAAGCGAGAGAGGGGAGGAGGGATATATAGAGAGAGAGAGAAGCAAGAGATGAAGGGAGAGAGGGAAGGATTGATATATATAGAGAGAGAGAAGGAGGGATATATATATAGAGAGAGAAGCAAGAGATGAAGGGAGAGAGGGGAGGAGGGAAATATAGAGAGAGAGAGAAGCAAGAGATGAAGGGAGAGAGGGGAGGGTGGGGGGGGGATTGAGAGAGAGAGGGAAGGAGGGATATATATAGAGAGAGAGAAGCAAGAGATGAAGGGAGAGAGGCGAGGGTGGGGGGGGGATTGAGAGAGAGAGGGAAGGAGGGATATATAGAGAGAGAGAGAAGCAAGAGATGAAGGGAGAGAGGGGAGGGGGGGTTGAGAGGGTGGGGGGATTGAGAGAGAGAGAGAGAGGAATAAGGGCCGGACAAGTATTCCTGTCTCTACAAGAGCAAAGTTAATCAGTGAGACAGTAGACAGCTCGTTGACTTTCTGCCACACAGAGTTGAGCTGCTCCTCTAGATTAGTCTTCCGACTCTGTCTTCCTCAAGTTCCAGCACACACAGACACACATATACGAACACACCTCACACAAACACACATATACGAACACACACACACACATATACGAACACACACACACACACAAACACACATATATACGAACACACACACACACAAACACACATATATACGAACACACACACACAAACACACATATACGAACACACACACACACAAACACACATATACGAACACACACACACACAAACAAAACACGCAACACACATCAAATGATGCTTGATGGGTGTGTGCGTGTGTGCACAGACTCACTGCAGTAGTCCAGCCTGTTCTCTCTCCAGTGGCTGGGTCCTCTCCGGGACGTGTGAGTACTGAACGTTTGCCTCCACCGAGGCAGCACTTGCACACTTAGCATTCTGACTACAACACCAACAACAACACAGCCTGGAGTAAGAGCAAAGGGGCTTATTTTAGGAGGCTCAAATGATCTCTTCAGCTTGACAGCTTTAAGCTAACCACTTCTATACAGGTGCGTAGGTGTCTGCCTGTAGCTGTAGCACTAGGTTAATATTAGTTACAGTAGTTGACCATCACGTCATATACATCAATGGAAGTTGTTCATCTCTAAGGGAGAAGGTAGAAGTTTGCCCTAACCACTGAAACAGGGGCCAAAAAAGTCACGCCCCTAATGGTTAAGAGTAGAATAATCTGATCCTAGATCAGGTACAACTACCTCCTTGAGCTGTAGAACTTGGCAAACTGGCTAGGCTAACTGGCTAGGCTAACTGGCTAGGCTAACTGGCTAGGCTAACTGGCTAGGCTAACTATTTCACCTTGGCGTTGAAGGAGGCTTTGTTTCTGGTCAGCCGCTACTCCATGACATATGTTCCTTGTCTCAAACGTGGCTATGCTCTTTCTCACCCCCCTCTTAGCCAGGAAACTAGAGAGTGAGGGAATGAGTGAGTGAGTGACTGAGTGAGTGACTGAGTGAGTGACTGAGTGAGTGAGTGAGTGAGTGAGTGAGTGAGTGAGTGAGTGAGGTGAGTGAGGTGAGTGAGGTGAGTGAGTGAGGTGAGTGAGGTGAGTGAGTGAGTGAGTGAGTGAGTGAGTGAGTGAGTGAGTCAGTGAGTCAGTGAGTCAGTGAGTCAGTGAGAGAGAGAGGCACACGCTTAGTATCTGAAAATGAGGCAGTTAATGCAAATTCCAGCCTGAAGTTATTGAAGTAAAACTTGGAAGTCTAATTAAGAGCTAACAGTGACAAATCACCCAGTCTATTAGTCATATACAGCCTAACACACTCTGTATCACACACACTTCCTAACACTGCTCAGAGCGGCTGCACTCACTCAACTAACACAACTCATCTTCAACGGCAGATTAGGTTTTCTCAGACACTTCCTCTAGAATAGCTCGCAGATTTATGACTGTTACAAATAACTGCAACACGCCATTAAACAGAATACAGTACAGACAAACACTGACAGAATACGCTACGGACACACACTGACAGAATACGCTACGGACACACACTGACAGAATACGCTACTGACACACACTGACAGAATACGCTACGGACACACACTGACAGAATACGCTACGGACACACACTGACAGAATACGCTACTGACACACACTGACAGAATACGCTACGGACAAACACTGACAGAATACACTACGGACACACACGGACAGAATACGCTACGGACACACACTGACAGAATACACTACAGACACACACTGACAGAATATGCTACGGACACACACTGACAGATTACGCTACGGACACACACTGACAGAATACGCTACGGACACACACTGACAGAATACGCTACGGACACACACTGACAGATTACGCTACGGACACACACTGACAGAATACGCTACGGACACACACTGACAGATTACGCTACGGACACACACTGACAGAATACGCTACGGACACACACTGACAGAATACGCTACGGACACACACTGACAGAATACGCTACGGACACACACTGACAGAATAACTGACACACACTGACAGAATACGCTTACGGACACACACTGACAGAATACGCTACGGACACACACTGACAGAATACGCTACTGACACACACTGACAGAATACGCTACGGACACACACTGACAGATTACGCACGGACACACACTGACAGAATACGCTACGGACACACACTGACAGATTACGCTACGGACACACACTGACAGAATACGCTACGGACACACACTGACAGAATACGCTACGGACACACACTGACAGAATACGCTACGGACACACACTGACAGAATACCCTACGGACACACACTGACAGAATACGCTACGGACACACACTGACAGAATACGCTACTGACACACACTGACAGAATACGCTACGGACAAACACTGACAGAATACACTACGGACACACACTGACAGAATTACGGACACACACTGACAGAATACACTACAGACACACACTGACAGAATACGCTACGGACACACACTGACAGAATACGCTACGGACACACACTGACAGAATATGCTACGGACACACACTGACAGAATACGCTACGGACACACACTGACAGATTACGCTACGGACACACACTGACAGAATATGCTACGGACACACACTGACAGAATACGCTACGGACACACACTGACAGAATACGCTACGGACACACACTGACAGAATACGCTACTGACACACACTGACAGAATACGCTACGGACACACACTGACAGAATACGCTACGGACACACACTGACAGAATACGCTACGGACACACACTGACAGAATACGCTACGGACAAACACTGACAGAATACACTACGGACACACACTGACAGAATACGCTACGGACACACACTGACAGAATACACTACAGACACACACTGACAGAATACGCTACTGACACACACTGACAGAATACGCACGGACAAACACTGACAGAATACACTACGGACACACACTGACAGAATACGCTACGGACACACACTGACAGAATACACTACAGACACACACTGACAGAATACGCTACGGACACACACTGACAGATTACGCTACGGACACACACTGACAGAATATGCTACGGACACACACTGACAGAATACGCTACGGACACACACTGACAGAATACGCTACGGACACACACTGACAGAATACGCTACTGACACACACTGACAGAATACGCTACGGACACACACTGACAGAATACGCTACGGACACACACTGACAGAATACGCTATTGACACACACTGACAGAATACGCTACGGACAAACACTGACAGAATACACTACGGACACACACTGACAGAATACGCTACGGACACACACTGACAGAATACACTACAGACACACACTGACAGAATACGCTACTGACACACACTGACAGAATACGCTACGGACAAACACTGACAGAATACACTACGGACACACACTGACAGAATACGCTACGGACACACACTGACAGAATACACTACAGACACACACTGACAGAATACGCTACGGACACACACTGACAGAATACGCTACGGACACACACTGACAGATTACGCTACGGACACACACTGACAGAATACGCTACGGACACACACTGACAGATTACGCTACGGACACACACTGACAGAATACGCTACGGACACACACTGACAGAATACGCTACGGACACACACTGACAGAATACGCTACGGACACACACTGACAGAATACCCTACGGACACACACTGACAGAATACGCTACGGACACACACTGACAGAATACGCTACGGACACACACTGACAGAATACGCTACGGACACACACTGACAGAATACACTACGGACACACACTGACAGAATACGCTACGGACACACACTGACAGAATACGCTACGGACACACACTGACAGAATACGCTACGGACACACACTGACAGAATACCCTACGGACACACACTGACAGAATACGCTACGGACACACACTGACAGAATACACTATGGACACACACTGACAGAATACACTACGGACACACACTGACAGAATACACTACGGACACACACTGACAGAATACACTACTGACACACACACACACACTGACAGAATACACTACGGACACACACACACACTGACAGAATACACTAGGGGGACACAATGATATAATGCACTAACATCTCTCTCTCTGTATCACTCCTTATAGTTCTATCTCTCTGTATCACTCCTTATAGTTCTATCTCTCTGTATCACTCCTTATAGTTCCTTCTCTCTCTGTATCACTCCTTATAGTTCTATCTCTCTCTGTATCACTCCTTATGGTTCTATCTCTCTGTATCACTCCTTATGGTTCTATCTCTCTGTATCATTCATTATAGTTATATCTCTCTATCACTCCTTATAGTTCTATCTCTCCTTATAGTTCTATATCTCTCTGTATCACTCCTTATAGTTCTATCTCTCTCTGTATCACTCCTTATAGTTCTATCTCTCTGTATCACTCCTTATAGTTATATCTCTCTGTATCATTCCTTATAGTTATATCTCTCTGTATCACTCCTTATAGTTCTATCTCTCCTTATAGTTCTATATCTCTCTGTATCACTCCTTAAAGTTCTGTATCTCTGTATCACTCCTTATAGTTCTATATCTCTGTATCACTCCTTATAGTTCTATATGTCTTTCCCTAAATGTTTTGTTCACTCCCTTCCTCTTTCTCTCCCTCACTCTGCCCCCTCCCTACCTCCCTACCTCCCTCCCTCTCTCCTCTCCTCGTTCCATTCCTCCCCTCTCTCACCTCTTCATGCTGACCCAAGAGGTGTCGAAGATGCCTATGAGTCGCAGCACCCTCTCCAGGATGTCTCTGATAACGTCAGGGGCCATCTTTAGGAAGTGGATCTCTGATAGAGACTCTGGCTTGATGTTTCCCATAGCTTTGCCTCTTCCACCAGGGACTACACACACACACACACATGACACATACACACACACACAGGAGACACATACACACACACTAAGGAGACACACTAAGGAGACAGACACACGAAGGAGACAAACAGAGATGTGAATGTGGGGACATGTTTTGGGAATAATGCATTGATGTGAATGTGGGGACATGGGTTGGGGAAAATGCAGAAATGTGAATGTGGGGACATGTGTTGAGGATAATGTAGGGGTGTGAATGTGAGGACATGGGTTGGGGATAATGTAGGGATGTGAATGTGGTGACATGTGTTGGAGATAATGTAGAGGTGTGAATGTGGGGACATGTGTTGAGGATAATGTAGAGGTGTGAATGTGGGGACATGTGTTGAGGATAATGTAGGGATTTGAATGTGGGGACATGTGTTGGGGATAATGTAGGGATTTGAATGTGGGGACATGTGTTGGGGAGGGTGATTAGTAATGAAAAGTAATCGGAGTCAAAAAATCTAAAATTTCTACTTCATTCTCTCCTCTCATTCTCCCTGTCTCTTCCCATTCCTCCACCTCCCTTCATCCCCATCCCTCCAACTCCAACTCCTTTCTGCAGCTACGTGGGAGAGTTGTTCCTGCCCACAGGGATGCATCTGCCTCTTAATTATCACTCCCCAAACTCACATACTTCATCCACCGACAGCTCAAATGATGTCCCTCCCTCTCTAGCACGCTCCCTTCATCTCTGTGACTGAAGACTCAACCCCCCACAGAGAGAGATGGGGAGATATCTTAATTAATGAACAGAGTTTTCCCCAACACATCTACCCATCAGGGAGAAGGGGAAAGGGGAAGTCACAGAGAAAATATTGGCTATGAGGGGACACACACTATGCGGTAGAGCACAGCAGGGAGAGAGAAGGGGCGTAAACACAGACAAAGTTTTGATGGAAAGTTGGTGCAGAACGTCAGCCTGAAGGAGATGGAAGTCCCTGTTGGGACCCCTGTCTCAGTCTATCACTGCCACATCACCAGCCAGCCCAGGCAACACACACACACACACACACACACACACGAAAAACATACACACCTACAAAAATGACAAACACAGAAACATACGCACATTACAAACAACATGCATTACAAACTCACACACACATCTCTGGGATCTGAGGCTGACTTACCACACAGTGGGCTTATGACAAATCAGAGTAAATTATGGGAGGGAATTAAATAGCTGTCCGAGGCAGAGACGTGTGTGTGTGAATGTGAGGGAGAGACACGTACCAAGGAGATTATGTCAGACTGTTCCAAAAAGGTCCACAGGTAACTTCGACAAAGCTGTGAAAGATCAAAAGGAACATATCTTTCAACATCCAAGTTAGGGTCTGGCTAAAAACACTTTAATCAGTTATAGAACCCAATGCCATCTATGGTTGTGAGGTCTAGGGTCCACTCACCAACAAAGATGTTTGATTTTTTATTGTTTCATTCATTTCTGTGTATTATATATTTCACTTGATTTGGCAAATTTACAGTGTCAATAAAGCCCTTTGAACTGATTTTAGGGGGGGGGGGCAGAGAGAGAGACAGAGAGAGACAGAGAGAAACAGAGAGAGACAGAGAGAGACAGAGAGAGAGGGGGACAGAGAGAGAGCAAAAGAGAGAGAGAGAGACAGAGAGAGAGAGGGACAGAGAGAGAGAGGGGCAGAGAGAGAGAGAGGGGGGGACAGAGAGAGAGCGAGAGAGAGAGAGAGAGAGAGAGAGAGAGAGAGAGAGAGAGAGACATTACACACAGACAGAGAGAGAGAGCAAGAAAAAGAGAGAGAGAGAGAGAGAGAGAGAGACATTACACACAGACAGAGAGAGAGAGAGCAAGAGAGAGAGAGAGAGAGAGAAAGAGAGAGAGAGAGAGTGAGAGAGAGAGAGAGAGAGAGAGGGACAGAGAGAGAGAGAGGCAGAGAGAGAGAGAGAGAGAGGGACAGAGAGAGAGAGGCAGAGAGAGAGAGCGAGTAAGAGAGAGTAAGAGAAAGAGAGAGAGTAAGAGAAAGAGAGAGAGTAAGAGAGAGAGAGAGAGAGAGAGAGAGAGAGAGAGAGTAAGAGAGAGAGAGAACGAGAGAGAGAGAGAGAGAGAGAGAGAGCAAGAGAGACAGAGAGAGTGAGAGAGAGAGAGAGAGGCAGAGAGAGAGAGAGAGGCAGAGAGAGAGAGTAAGAGAGAGAGAGTAAGAGAGAGAGAGTAAGAGAGAGAGAGAGAGAGAGTAAGAGAGAGAGAGAGAGAGAGAGACAGAGAGAGAGACAGAGAGACAGACAGAGAGACAGAGAGACAGACAGAGAGAGAGAGACAGAGAGAGAGAGACAGACAGAGAGAGAGAGAGAGACAGAGAGAGAGACAGAGAGACAGACAGAGAGACAGAGAGACAGAGAGACAGACAGAGAGACAGAGAGAGAGACAGAGAGAGAGAGAGAGAGAGAGAGAGAGAGAGAGAGAGAGAGATTGTAAGAGCTAGAGAGACAGAGAGAGAGAGAGACAGAGAGAGAGAGGGAGAGAGAAAGGACATGTCATTAGAATCAGCAGTTGTCACAGAAAAGGCCTTGGTGAATCGGACAACCAGATCTGTTCACCGCAGGCTTAAAAATATGTCAAAGAGACTCTTCATGCCACACATACACACACAATCCTTCAGTTTGCTTCATTCAGCTTACAAATGCCCGCCTGGGGGGGGGGGCAGCCAATCACATCAGATGGTACAATTAGGTCTCATGATACGACAATATGTTAATTCTCAGACTATTTCAACCACAACAGTTAACACAAACATGTGCATACACACTGCTGCAGGGAGTTTGTGTGTGAGCGCTAAGTGAATGCTATGTGTGTACAGTACATGGTGTGTGTGTGTGTTACCTGTAGGTGTTTCAGAGTGAGCCGGCTCTGTCTGCTGCTGTAAATTGAGGTGTAGACGTGGAGGAAGGCCACCAACTGGCTGGGTGTGGATCCATACTCTCCACAAGACTCATGGATCATCAGGGAGGAGCGGCACAGATCACCCTGATCCGACGCTGGGAGGGTCAACACAAATGAGACAGAACATATTCAGGAGGGACTAGGCGGGACTAGCTAGTTTAAAGCTAGTCCTATATAGTCCGACTATGACTGACTATAACTCTGGTGATAGGGATGGTTTCTTCTACCTGAGCCTTGTGGCCTTTCTCTCCTCCACTCTTCTCCACCTCTCCCCCCTCCTTAGCCAGGAGCTGCTCAGGAATCTGACAGGGCAGCGTCAACATGGGTTATGAAGGAGGAGGACAGAGCAAATCACAATATTATAACCCTGTATAACTCTATGTTCTCATCCCCCTCATCCTCTCCTCTCACCTTCTTCATGATGCTCTCAGACCATCTGTCCAAGAGAGAGATTGAAAAGGAGAGACACAGGAAGAGAGAGAAAGAGATTGAAAGGCAGAGAGAGAGAGAGATTGAAAGGGAGAGACAGAGAGAAAGAAAGAAGGAAAGAGAGCAATGTAAACATGTTTCCCATGCTAATAAAGCCCTTAGAATTTAACTGAATTGACAGAGACAGACAGACGGACGGACGGACCATGTTGACTCCAATGATTTCCACAGTTGTGACAGACAGACAGACAGACAGACAGACAGACAGACAGACAGACAGACAGACAGACAGACAGAGATGAAGAGGGAGTGAAACAAAGAGAAAGACACAAAGATGTAGAAAGTGGGGTAATGGCTGTGTACCTCTGTCCTTGTCCGTTTACCCCCCAGCTGAATGGTCAGTAGTTTAGTCAGAAGAACTCAGAGGGAAGAGACATTTATTGATCCGATCCTGCAGCATCTACAGAACAAACACATGATCATAATAAACAGGGGGGAGGAGAGGGATGGAGAGAGGGGAGGGGAGAGAGGGCAGAGAGAGAGGGAGGGGAGATGAGAGAATGGAGGTGTAGATCTGTCGATATGCCCTGGAGCAAGGCACTTAACCCTAATTGCTCCTGTAAGTCGCTATGGATAAGAGCGTCTGGTAAATGACTAAAATGTAATGTCATGTAGATGTAGATGAATAGCTAGATAGATGTGTCTCTCACGGTAGGTAAAGTAGTTGAATATGGGTCCTGTGAATCCGTCCTGGGATACAGGATCTCTGAGAGAGGAGATGAGGGGTTCCAGCTCCTCTGGGGGGAACAGGCCTGGAACCTCACCTACAACACACATATTACACTGATCTCAATACAGTATAGTACACTGCCCAGGCCAGTACAAACATAACCTATTACACACAGAACCCATTACACACAGAACACATTACACACAGAACACATTACACACAGAACCCATTACACACAGAACACATTACACACAGAACACATTCCACACAGAACACATTACACACAGAACCCATTACACACAGAACACATTACACACAGAACACATTCCACACAGAACACATTACACACAGAACCCATTCCACACAGAACACATTACACACATAACCCATTCCACACATAACCCATTCCACACAGAACACATTACACACAGAACACATTACACACATAACCCATTCCACACATAACCCATTCCACACAGAACACATTACACACATAACCCATTCCACACATAACCCATTCCACACAGAACACATTACACACATAACCCATTCCACACAGAACACATTACACACATAACCCATTCCACACAGAACACATTACACACAGCACACATTACACACATAACCCATTCCACACATAACCCATTCCACACAGAACACATTACACACAGAACACATTCCACACAGAACACATTACACACAGAACACATTCCACACAGAACACATTACACACAGAACACATTCCACACAGAACACATTACACACAGAACACATTCCACACAGAACACATTACACACAGAACACATTACACACATAACCCATTCCACACATAACCCATTCCACACAGAACACATTACACACAGAACACATTCCACACAGAACACATTACACACAGAACACATTACACACAGAACACATTACACACAGAACACATTCCACACAGAACACATTACACACAGAACCCATTCCACACAGAACCCATTACACACAGAACACATTCCACACAGAACACATTACACACAGAACACATTTCACAGAAAAACCTACTGCAAGAGAACCCACTGTCAAACAGTGTACGCTTACAATCTGCAGAGGGAGAGGAGCACTGAGATGTGTGTGTGTTACCTAATATTGAGTGGCCCCCCGCCCCCCTTTTCCCCTCCGAACAGCCTCAATTCATCATTCATCGGGGCATGGACCCAACAGGTGTCGAAAGCATTCCACAGGGATGATGGCCCATGTTGACTCCAATGATTTCCACAGTTGTGTCAAGTTGGCTGGATGTCCTTTGGGTGGTGGACCATTCTAGATACACATGGGAAACTGGTGCGCCTGGCACCGACTACCATACCCGGTTCAAACGCACTTAAATCTTTTGTCTTTCCCATTCACCCTCTGAAAGGCACAAACACACAATCCATGTGTATCTATACTCGGCCTTGTCTCAGAATGGTAAGTTAGTGGTTGAAGTGGTGTGGGAAAGTGGGTGGGGTTATATCCTGCCTGTTTGGCCCTGTCCAGGGGTATCGTCGGATGGGGCCACAGTGTCTCCCGAACCCTCCTGTCTCAGCCTCCAGTATTTATGCTGCAGTAGACTTTATGCTGTAGTAGTTTCTCTCTTTCTCTCTTTCTCTCTTTCTCTCTTTCTCTCTTTCTCTCTTTCTTTCTTTCATTCTTTCTTTCTCTCTCAGAGGAGGAGCTGAGCCCAAGGACCATGCCTCAGGACTACCTGGCCTGATGACTCCTTGCTGTCCCCAGTCTACCTGGCCGTGCTGCTGCTCCAGCTTCAACTGTTCTGCCTGCTGCTATGGAACCCTGACCTGCTCACTGGATGTGCTACCTGTCCCAGACCTGCTGTTTTCAACTCTCTAGAGACAGCAGGAGCGGTAGAAGTACTCTGAATGATCGGCTATGAAAAGCCAACTGACATTTACTCCTGAGGTGCTGACCTGTTGCACCATCGACAACTATTGTGATTATTATTTGACCCTGCTGGTCATCTATGAACATTTGAACATCTTGTCCATGTTCTGTTATAATCTCCACCCGGCACAGCCAGAAGAGGACTGGCCACCCCTCATAGCCTGGTTCCTCTCTAGGTGTATAATCTCCATCCGGCACAGCCAGAAGAGGACTGGCCACCCCTCATAGCCTGGTTCCTCTCTAGGTTTATAATCTCCACCCGGCACAGCCAGAAGAGGACTGGCCACCCCTCATAGCCTGGTTCCTCTCTAGGTTTATAATCTCCACCAGGCACAGCCAGAGGAGGACTGGCCACCCCTCATAGCCTGGTTCCTCTCTAGGTATATAATCTCCACCTGGCACAGCCAGAGGAGGACTGGCCACCCCTCATAGCCTGGTTCCTCTCTAGGTTTATAATCTCCACCCGGCACAGCCAGAAGATGACTGGCCACCCCTCATAGCCTGGTTCCTCTCTAGGTTTCTTCCTAGGTTTTGGCCTTTCTAGGGAGTTTTTCCTAGCCACCGTGCTTCTACACCTGCATTGCTTGCTGTTTTTTGGTTTTAGGCTGGGTTTCTGTACAGCACTTTGAGATATCAGCTGATGTACGAAGGGCTATATGAATAAATTTGATTTGATTTGATTTGACTGTGAGAAAGTTGATTTCACCCTGTGGTCTGACTAGAGGTTCCAGTGGACTGGGAGAGAGTTGATTTAACCCTGTGGTCTGACTGGAGGTTCCAGTGGACTGGGAGAGAGTTGATTTAACCCTGTGGTCTGACTAGAGGTTCCAGTGGCTCTGCCTGGCCGGTTCCCCTCTTTCCACTGGGATTCTCTGCCTCTAACCCTATTACAGGGGCTGAGTCACTGGCTTACTGGGGCTCTCTCATGCCGTCCCTGGAAGGGGTGCGTCACCTGAGTGGGTTGATTCACTGATGTGGTCATCCTGTCTGGGTTGGCGCCCCCCCTTGGGTTGTGCCATGGCGGAGATCTTTGTGAGCTATACTCAGCCTTGTCTCAGGATGGTAAGTTGGTGGTTGAAGATATCCCTCTAGTGGTGTGGGGGCTGTGCTTTGGAAAGTGGGTGGGGTTATATCCTTCCTGTTTGGCCTTGTCCGGGGGTGTCCTCGGATGGGGCCACAATGTCTCCTGACCCCTCCTGTCTCAGCCTCCAGTATTTATGCTGCAGTAGTTTATGTGTCGGGGGCTAGGGTCAGTTTGTTATATCTGGAGTACTTCTCCTGTCCAATTCGGTGTCCTGTGTGAATCTAAGTGTGCGTTCTCTAATTCTCTCCTTCTCTCTCTCTTTCTCTCGCTCGGAGGACCTGAGCCCTAGGACCATGCCACAGGACTACCTGACATGATGACTCCTTGCTGTCCCCAGTCCACCTGGCCGTGCTGCTGCTTCAGTTTCAACTGTTCTGCCTTATTATTATTCGACCATGCTGGTCATCTATGAACATTTGAACATCTTGGCCATGTTCTGTTATAAACTCCACCCGGCACAGCCAGAAGAGGACTGGCCACCCCTCATAGCCTGGTTCCTCTCTAGGTTTATAATCTCCACCCGGCACAGCCAGAAGAGGATTGGCCACCCCTCATAGCCTGTTTCCTCTCTAGGTTCATAATCTCCATCCGGCACAGCCAGAAGAGGACCGGCCACCCCTCATAGCCTGGTTCCTCTCTAGGTTTATTATCTCCACCCGGCACAGCCAGAAGAGGACTGGCCACCCCTCATAGCTTGGTTCCTCTCTAGGTTTCTTCCTAGGTTTTGGCCTTTCTAGGGAGTTTTTCCTAGCCACCGTGCTTCTACACCTGCATTGCTTGCTGTTTGGGGTTTTAGGCTGGGTTTCTGTACAGCACTTTGAGATATCAGCTGATGTACGAAGGGCTTTATAAACACGTTTGATTTGATTTGTTGTGTCAATTGTCTGAAAGGATTGAAAATCCTTCTTTAACCCATCTCCTCCCTTTCATATATACTGATTGAAGTGGATTAAACAAGTGACCTCAGTAAGGGATCATAGCCTTCACCTGGGTTCAACTGGTCAGTCTATGTCAGGGAAAGAGCAGGTGTTCCTAATGTTTAGTACCCTCAGTGTACACTACTACATACTACATACATACTGCAAAACAAAAACACACACAGCATCAAGACAGCTCAGTGTACACTACCACATTATACCATACTGCAAAAAGACACACATCATCAAGACAGCTCAGTGTACACACTCACACACACCAGAGAAGAGAGTTGAAGTGACGAGAGTGTGAGTTGTGACATACCATGTAGAAAAGGTAAGCAGCAGGAGGGAGAGAGAGTCAAAAATGATGAATCATAAAAAAAATATAAGTTTGTCAGCAAATGCTTCTAATTAAAAAATACTGATTGGACTCCCTATCACAGGGCAAACACATTGCAGGAGGGAGGGAGAGAGTGACAGAGGGAGAGATGAAGGAGGACAGCGAGAAGTGGATGATGAAAGCGAGAGAGAGACAGACGGGTGACAGATGGAGCAGGGGAGAGGAAGTAAGTGATGGTTAATGCAGGAGGCAGGAGGCAGGAGATGAAGCGAACTCCTGCCTTTCAGAAGATATTCTGAAACATCCAAAACAAGGGCCAGTACAGTATAACGTTAAGACAGCTACCAAATAATGAGACGTTTTCAATGAGAAGTCGGCAACAACAGACAAAAGTCATGCAAATAGCAGTATTAAGAATTGCAGACATTTTCTCCATGTCCTAGCACTGTCAAAATGGGTCCCAGGAAATAGGGTGTAGTACAAGGGTTCCCAAACTGTTTGGGCCCACGATGTAAAAAAGGTTATGTAATCAACAGCCAATTTTAACTTTTTTAATTGGGGCTATGACAGTCTATTACAAATCAGCTGGACAGTATTTTGGACAGTAATTAAATATGAAGACGGGATGGTTTGAAGTGACTGAAGTGAATCAGAAAGGTGTTCGGAAGTTCAGAAGATAATCAGTAAATAATGTTGTATGGTCTACTGTGTAGAAAATGAACATAATGCTTGATGATAATGTCTTTCCCCCAAGGCTGATATAGAGCCTGGTCTTGTCCACTCGGCTCTAACGGCTTGTTGTCATAGTAGCGGGAAACAGGACGTACACACGTGTTCCTGAGTCTTATCTTTCAGTGATGGGGTACAAATATTGTGTGAGAGAGTGTGAGAGACTGTGAGAGAGTTGATTTAACCCTGTGGTCTGACTAGAGGTTCCAGAGGACTATGAGAGTTGATTTAACCCTGTGGTCTGACTAGAGTGTGTGTGTGTGTGTGTGTGTGTGTGTGTGTGTGTGTGGTTTAGATTTGCCTCCCTAAGAGTGGGGATTAGATATAAGGCAGTAAGTAAGTGCAGTGATAACAGCAGTCTAATCTAAAGCTGCTGCTTGGAAAGACTAGAGCAGCTTAAAGCTGAAGCTTTACTCTGATAACACATGAACTCATCTGAGACAGCAAACACACACACCTGTTCATAGACCTGTAGCCCTGCTAGCCGTTGTGTTCCCAGTGTTGGCCCAGGCTGCCTGGCTCCCAAGGCTCTTCTGGAGAAGAGGCTACAGTTACGCTGAGGAGATGGTCTGGAGCTGCTCCCTGTCTGGATAACTAGAGATGAGAAAGTGGCTGAGAATGTGTGTGGATTGGCTCTACTATCCTTGTGGGGCCAAAAAATCCCCCAAATTCTCCCCTGTGGGGATATTTCCCACATCCCCATGAGGAGAAAGTTTTAAGTTTAGCTCTGACTTTAAGTTTAGAGCATGTGTGTGTGTGTGTGTGTGTGTGTGTGTGTGTGTGTGTGTGTGTGTGTGTGTGTGTGTGTGTGTGTGTGTGTGTGTGTGTGTGTGTGTGTGTGTGTGTGTGTGTGTGTGTGTGTGTGCGTGCGTGTGTGTGTGTATACAGCATATATATCCGTTCTCACTCTATGGTGCAGATCCATACTTTGGAGGTGAAGCGGGAGGTGGATGTGGGTCGTCCCACAGCACCTGGATGTTCTCCAGACCCACCCTCCAGGTTCTCATCATAGAACCCATGGTACGTCACGAACACCTAGAACACACAAGGTGGAGAGAGGAGAACTCTGTCACTTTATGAGAGCTTGACTCGTTTCTGTCTTACACGTCAATCAATGACTTTTTATTTTCGTTATTGTGTTATGTTGCATTGCATTGAGTGAAGTTGTGTTATGTTTTGTTGTACTGTATTGTACTTGATTGTACAATATTGTACAGTATTGTACTGTACTGTATTGTGCTATTGTATTGTATTGTAGTGTATTTTACTGCATTGCATTGCATTCTAGTGTAACATATTGTATTGTACTGCATGATGCTGTATGATATTGTATTCTAGTGTGTTGCACTGTATTGTAGTGTACCTGCTGTAACAAGACTCTGAGGTTGCTGGTGCCACACTTGTCATGCTTGGGCAGGTTGATGTCTTTGAGGTAGAGGACCAGGTTCTCACAGTGTTTGGGTCTGTAGGCCTGTCCCGTGTTGGAACTGAGTGGCAGGCAGGTCTGACTGAGCTTCTGGAGTACGTGATTAGACTAGGTCTGGGCGCTACAGTGGACCACCGCTACCTTGGTGGAAAGCAGCCGAGAGAATGCATAGTGCTGCAGCATACTGGAGGAGAACACACACACACACAGTAGGCAGAAATTATTGAAGGAGGATATGAATCATGATGGAGGTTTGATATCAGAGGATGAAGTAGGGATGACAGAGGTAGAAAGAGGGGAGAGGA
Source organism: Oncorhynchus masou masou (assembly GCF_036934945.1). Taxonomy (NCBI): domain Eukaryota; kingdom Metazoa; phylum Chordata; class Actinopteri; order Salmoniformes; family Salmonidae; genus Oncorhynchus; species Oncorhynchus masou. The sequence continues at coordinate 152,433 of NW_027002595.1, forward strand.
GAGAGGAGATAGGAGAGAAGAGTGAGGAGAGAAGACAGGAGAGAAGAAAGGAGGGAGGAGAAGTTACTGTCTATTGAAAATTGTTGATGCCGCAGGGGTCTGTTCAACTGAGTTTGTGAGACAGAGCTCAGGGCAACGGGGGACATTTTGTGATGGTGCAAACTAAGATAGGATAATTGGGAAGTGTGTTTGTTTGTGTGTGTGTGTGTGTGTGTGTGTGTGTGTGTGTGTGTGTGTGTGTGTGTGTGTGTGTGTGTGTGTGTGTGTGTGTGTGTGTGTGTGTGTGTGTGTGTGTGTGTGTGTGTGTGTGAAGGCAGCAGTGGAAGTTAATTAGATGTTTTTTCATCAGACAGAGATGACACAAGCTTTTCCATGGCACCCTGACCTTTCCGCCAGATTAGGGGAGGTGGGGGGGTGTTTGTTTTTCAAGGTGGGGGCTCAAGTGAAGTGTAAAAGCCAATAAGATATGCCCTCCCTTTTCTGGGTGCCCGTGGTTGACAGTAATGACTGTACAGTCAACAAGTCTCCGACCCCCGCCTGCCCCTCAGCCTGCTGTGCTATTCTAAGAAAGGTCACGCCTTAAATAAAATATTCCTGGAGACATAAGTGTGTTTGTCGTACAGTTCTCCCTGAATAGTCAGTGTGTTTGTCGTACAGTTCTCCCTGAATAGTCAGTGTGTTTGTCGTACAGTTCTCCCTGAATAGTGAGAGGAGTGTGTTTGTCGTACAGTTCTCCCTGAATAGTGAGAGGAGTGTGTTTGTCGTACAGTTCTCCCTGAATAGTGAGAGGAGTGTGTTTGTCCCACAGTTCTCCCTGAATAGTGAGAGGAGTGTGTTTGTCGTACAGTTCTCCCTGAATAGTCAGAGTGTGTTTGTCGTACAGTTCTCCCTGAATAGTGAGAGGAGTGTGTTTGTCGTACAGTTCTCCCTGAATAGTGAGAGGAGTGTGTTTGTCCTACAGTTCTCCCTGAATAGTGAGAGGAGTGTGTTTGTCCTACAGTTCTCCCTGAATAGTGAGAGGAGTGTGTTTGTCGTACAGTTCTCCCTGAATAGTGAGAGGAGTGTGTTTGTCGTACAGTTCTCCCTGAATAGTGAGAGGAGTGTGTTTGTCGTACAGTTCTCCCTGAATAGTGAGAGGAGTGTGTTTGTCGTACAGTTCTCCCTGAATAGTGAGAGGAGTGTGTTTGTCGTACAGTTCTCCCTGAATAGTGAGAGGAGTGTGTTTGTCGTACAGTTCTCCCTGAATAGTGAGAGGAGTGTGTTTGTCCTACAGTTCTCCCTGAATAGTGAGAGGAGTGTGTTTGTCCTACAGTTCTCCCTGAATAGTGAGAGGAGTGTGTTTGTCGTACAGTTCTCCCTGAATAGTCAGAGGAGTGTGTCATACATATATATACAGCTATATAATTTATAACTTTACTATTGTAGCATGTAGGCTAATGTAACGTTAAATCAATGAGCCTCCACACCGTCAGTCAGTGTGGGAAAGTCATCAATGCACCCAAGATTGAGCTACAACTGGCTAGGCAGTTGGTAGCCTCATGATTAGTTGATTAGTTGATTAATTGGTTAATGGATGGATGGATGGATGGATGGATGGATGGATGGATGGATGGATGGATGGATGGATGGATGGATGGATGGATGGATGGATGGCTGAATGAATAAATGAATGGGTAAATGGATATATAAATGGATGGATGTATGAATGAATAAATTAATGGATACATGCATATATAAATGGATGGATGAATGAATGAATAAAATAATGGCTAAATGGATATATACAGTGCCTTGCGAAAGTATTTGCCACATTTCAGGCTTCAAACATGAAGATATAAAACTGTATTTTTTTGTGAAGAATCAACAACAAGTGAGACACAATCATGAAGTGGAACGACATTTATTGGATATTTCAAACTTTTTTAACAAATCAAAAACTGAAAAATTGGGCGTGCAAAATTATTCAGCCCCTTTACTTTCAGTGCAGCAAACTCTCTCCAGAAGTTCAGTGAGGATCTCTGAATGATCAAATGTTGACCTAAATGACTAATGATGATAAATACAATCCACCTGTGTGTAATCAAGTCTCCGTATAAATGCACCTGCACTGTGATAGTCTCAGAGGTCCGCTAAAAGCGCAGAGAGCATCATGAAGAACAAGGAACACACCAGGCAGGTCCGAGATACTGTTGTGAAGAAGTTTAAAGCCGGATTTGGATACATAAAGATTTCCCAAGCTTTAAACACACTCCACTGTGCAAGCGATAATATTGAAATGGAAGGAGTATCAGACCACTGCAAATCTACCAAGACCTGGCCGTCCCTCTAAACTTTCAGCTCATACAAGGAGAAGACTGATCAGAGATGCAGCCAAGAGGCCCATGAGAGAGAGAGAGAGCAAGGGAGAGAGAGTCAGAACAGAGAGTCAGAACAGTTGTGAACACAAGATATCCAATACACTACAGTATATTTCGGGTAAAACTCCAATTGGCTAGAGTATATTTGCGGTAAAACTCCATTTGGTTAGATTATGTTTGGGTTAAACTCTGATTGGCTAGAGTATATATGCGGAAAAACTCCATTTGGTTAGAGCTTGTTTGGGGTAAAACTCTGATTGGCTAGAGTATATTTGGGTAAAACTTCAATTGGCTAGAGTATATTTGGGGTAAAACTCTGATTGGCTAGAGTGTATTTGGGGAAAACGCCACTTGGCTACATAAATCCAGTTAATGCTATTGATTATGACCAGTAGAGGGCAGTATGTTTAAGCACCGAGTCCAGGCCTCTGCGGAAGTAGTCTCTCATCCAGTTCTCCAGGTTACTGCGACACTCATCAGGCTGACCCTTCAGCCACGATTTGACCAACGCAATCACATCTGTGTCCCTTTCATCAGGCTGACCCTTCAGCCACGACTTGACCAACGCACTCACATCTGTGTCCTCATCAGGCTGACCCTTCAGCCACGACTTGACCAACGCACTCACATCTGTGTCCCTTTCATCAGGCTGACCCTTCAGCCACGACTTGACCAACGCACTCACATCTGTGTCCCTTTCATCAGGCTGACCCTTCAGCCACGACTTGACCAACGCACTCACATCTGTGTCCTCATCAGGCTGACCCTTCAGCCACGACTTGACCAACGCACTCACATCTGTGTCCCTTTCATCAGGCTGACCCTTCAGCCACGACTTGACCAACGCACTCACATCTGTGTCCTCATCAGGCTGACCCTTCAGCCACGACTTGACCAACGCACTCACATCTGTGTCCCTTTCATCAGGCTGACCCTTCAGCCACGACTTGACCAACGCACTCACATCTGTGTCCCTTTCATCAGGCTGACCCTTCAGCCACGACTTGACCAACGCACTCACATCTGTGTCCCTTTCATCAGGCTGACCCTTCAGCCACGACTTGACCAACGCACTCACATCTGTGTCCCTTTCATCAGGCTGACCCTTCAGCCACGACTTGACCAACGCACTTACATCTGTGACCCTTTCATCAGGCTGACCCTTCAGCCACGACTTGACCAATGCACTTACATCTGTGTCCTCGTCAGGCTGACCCTTCAGCCACGACTTGACCAACGCACTCACATCTGTGTCCCTTTCATCAGGCTGACCCTTCAGCCATCATCAGGCTGACCCTTCAGCCACGACTTGACCAACGCACTCACATCTGTGTCCCTTTCATCAGGCTGACCCTTCAGCCACGACTTGACCAACGCACTCACATCTGTGTCCCTTTCATCAGGCTGACCCTTCAGCCACAACTTGACCAATGCACTTACATCTGTGTCCTCGTCAGGCTGACCCTTCAGCCACGACTTGACCAACGCACTCACATCTGTGTCCTTGTCAGGCTGACCCTTCAGCCACGACTTGACCAATGCACTCACATCTGTGTCCTCGTCAGGCTGACCCTTCAGCCACGACTTGACCAACGCACTCACATCTGTGTCCTCATCAGGCTGACCCTTCAGCCACGACTTGACCAACGCACTCACATACCCTAAGGGAACATTTCGACATTTTCTGTATGGTTAGTGAGAAAGTCCATATTGCAAATGTACCGTCCCTTACTGGACATTCGGTTTTCGTTTTATAAAATAATCAAATTTTGGTCATTTTTCCGCTATCCCGGAAAATCCCACAAGAAGGCATAAGCAATCATACTGCAATTTGACAAAACATCACGAATCACGACGGGCCTTATCTCGAAAACTGAAAATATTTAGAAGCCGAAACTTGGTGAGCATAGGTTTGGCATAATGGGCAGTTGGCCCCGAACAAGATGGCGTCTAGGCCTCAACGGTTTTTGAGTTATGGCCATTTTTCTGGGATTAAAGGTCCAAAATGAAAATAGAGAAATGATTTTTTTCACTTCACGTCAAAGTCAAGGAGCCTCCGGTGTCAATAACAAAAAAATCAGCCATTTATCTATCGTCATTTAAGAGAAATCGTACGATGACAGATTTGTGATGTTCAAATATATTCAAATATTTTCAACAGTTACAGATCCAGTTGCAGGGTGTTCATACGAATATTTTTAAAGTGTGCTGCGGAGCTCTGCGAGATTTCTGTGATTTTCTATGATTTTCTGAAATAACACACACTCACTAAACCCTCCGTAAATAACTCAGTTCTTAACGTAAAGACTTAAAACTCAGGATTCTGTAAAGGCATACCCCAATGAAGATATGAGTTTATTTATAGGTTCCTGTGCCAACAGAAAGTGCCTTAAATGGTGTCATAGTGGCTGTATCCAAGGGTTAAAAAAATCAGATCTGTCCAAAACTTCATATGTGTGATTAGGCAACCGCCATGAACTGTAAATCAGTCATTTTTCCCATAAAATTTCAAAGGAAAACTAAATCACACACACACACAGCTTGGAAGTAGGGACGTATTGGGGTGCGTAGAGACTGACAGTGCCTCCAATAGTTAGCTTTGTTCGAGCTAAAAAAGAACCGTCAGACCTAGAGTTCCGAAACATTAGAATCCTGTTCTAGACCTCAGGCCGATAGTGCGTGGTGAGTTACGGCGCTCTAGAAGGTTCTCGGACCGAGAAACAGCCTCGAACATTTGCAATGACTTCAAATCATTTTGACCATTACGAAAATGGCGACATTTAGAAATGTCCCAGAGTCACAAGACTAGGTGCATTGTGACCGTCTCGGCCCATAGAGACAGAACCCAACGTTTCTGTCCGATAGCTCATTCAAGGACCCCGTAGCAAGTAATTGAAAAAAAGTGTATTTTCAGCACCAATTAGGGTTTTACTCGGACACCAAATGACCTATCGAGCCGAAACTTGGGATTCGGGGTCGGCTCAGCTAGGCCTACACATAACACAAGAAATGGACCCGCAGCTAGAACGTAACTACGTGTTTTATGTTTTTTTTATGGTTTGAACCGAAGGCGTTGTGAATTTTGGGCCAGCTCTGAAGTATGTGATACTTGGCTCCTAAACGAGTTGGGAAAAGTGGGTTTGGTGTCAGTTTGTATCAGTTTGGTGTCAGAATGATATCAAATTGACTGATAGACGGTGACTTGCAGGTGACTCTTGTCCATTTGCAATATGTTTAAGCGGTGAGGTACCATCACCAAAAGTGACATTCTGAAATCAACCCTAACGAGCGATGGAGAGGTACCAGAATCACTGCCCAGCCATCCCGAGTTCATCGGGCCAGTCAATTTGGCATTCCTGCACGATTTTTATAGCATGACAAATTCGGGATGGTGAATGCCCAGTTAACCATATTGCAAATGCACAGTGACTTTGCAAGAGTGAGAAAACATCAACAAATGGACATGATGAAATCAACACCACGAGTGATTGAAAGGAACAACAATCACTGCCCGGCCATCCCGAGTTCATCAGGCCAGTCAATTTTGCATTTCTGCAGGATTTTTGAGCATGTCAAATTTCTTATGACATTTGGCCCCCACAAAACATATGCCTTATGTACAAGTAAAAAAAAAAGTAAAAAATTATGATAATAAAATATGACTAAAGTATGTTGATACAGTTCTTATACGTGTGCAATTGACACAAAATTCTAAAGAATTTCGAAAAACGGTCCAGAAAGCACTTTTTTAGGGGTGTGTGAAGTTTTTTATGAAATTTTGCAATTATTGACTTTTGACTTCTGACTTCCTATGATATCATATTGCAAATGGAGAAAACACATGCAATAATGCGCAAGTAAAAAAAAAAAAAAATATGATAATAAAATTGGACAAAAGTATATTCATACAGTTCTTACACATGTGTAATTGACAAAAAAAGCGAAAGAATTTCGAAAAACGGTCCAGAAAGCACTTTTTTAAGGGGTGATAAGTTTTTGACAAAAAATTCATTTTTTCAAAATTTGGCTTTTGGATGTTGACTTGGGGTCCATTTCCTATATGAAAAACCAAGGTGGAGCGCACACGCCACCTGTTGGATTTTTGAAGTGTTACAACTGGCAATTGCCATATGGCATTTGCAAAACATTTTGCATGAATCAACGCCGATTTGGGTGGTATTGTCCATCGTGTACATGGTTTGTACTATGCCAATGGTTTCCGATTCATTTTTGTCCATTTGAGGGGGGAATTCCCTTACATCTGTGTCCTCGTCAGGCTGACCCTTCAGCCACGACTTGACCAACGCACTCACATCTGTGTCCTCGTCAGGCTGACCCTTCAGCCACGACTTGACCAATGCACTCACATCTGTGTCCTTGTCACTGCAGAGAGAAGACGGGGGTGGAACATGACTAGAATATGACTAGAACATAACTAGATTTACCTGCCCTCCTGGGACCTACAACCACCACTCCCTCCCTCCCTCTCACTCTATCCTTTCGTCTTTACTCTTGACTAAATAGCTCGTAAACTCCAGACCAGAGTTTTCCTCATCTATGGGGATTGTCCCACAAACACACTGTTACGTTCCCCAGTTTATGTGTTGTAGTTTGTATGTTTGCATGTGTTTATTTCAGGAAATGGCTTCCTGAAATCCCTCAAGCAGCTGATTGGTCAACTCCAGGGCTAATTGGAGAGCTGACCACGCCCCCTCGTCAAGACGCAGCTGTGTCCAATTACCCATTCATTCTGAAGCTATATAAATGCCAGTGTTCTGTTCAGGAGGGAGAGATTTGCTGGGAGGTCATTGCAGAGATTTTGCTAGAGAGATTTTGCTAGAGAGATTTTGCTAGAGAGATTTTGCTAGAGAGATTTTGCTAGAGAGATTTTGCTAGAGAGATTTTGCTAGAGAGATTTTGCTGGGCTGAGAGTTGGTATGTTTTGTGAGTTTGTTGCTCAGATAGAGCTTATTTGATGTCCTTTGTTTCTTAGTTTGTTTGTGAAATTGTTTAATATTCTGTTTCATTTGTTCCCAGGGGGGAAGGGGAAGGCACCTAGGGAGTGCTTAGGCAAGAGGCCCGCGGGCATACATATACCCGTAGCATGTTCGCTGTCTAGGCACACTAGGTAAGACCTGGGCGGACCACCCCTTGTATTTTGGTTAGGGCACCAGGTGGTGCTAAATTAGGTAAGTAGTGGGTAGGCAGGTAAGATAGGAGAGGGGGGGCTTTGAGATTTACTTTCTTTGCTTTGGTTCCGTCCAGCCCCTTTTCCCCATATTACCGTGTGAAGGAATAAAGTCCTGGTAAACGGTACCACATTCTGCCTGTTGTCATTCTTTCTTGCACCTACAGTCCATACCTTTTTCACTTCACGGAGAGTTTAGTTGTAGCAGGGTGTTGCGTTCCCTCTTCATAGAGGCGTGCGCAACACACACGGTCACAAACACACACACAGCTATTGTCCCCCACCTGACTGGGTATGAATTTGAGGCGTGCCTCCTCGTAGACGGCTGGCAGGGCATTGCTGAGGGTATTGTCCTCCACATCAGTGAAGCCCACCCCAGGGAAAACACGTATTGGCCAAGGGCATCAAACCTGCTGCTGTCTGCAATTGTCAGCTTGGACATGGTGTTCAACCTCGATGCCTGCACCACCAGACCCCCCTCCTTGACCGGAGGACACATAGATAGAGAGGGGGTATAGGGGAGAGAGGAGTTCATTTGTATAAAAGTTGACTTGTTTCTTTGTTGTTCTGATACACTATGTCTCTACTAACTACATCAACAGCTTTATACATGTGCTGATTACGACCCATGTCATGATTTAGAGTTCATCAATACTGTTGTTCTCCTCTCTACAGCTGCACTGGAGGCACAGAAGCAGAACTGGTTTTTCACTGGAACATTTGGCCTGACAATAGATGGAGCAAACAGAGCCCCAGGGACAAACGTGCTGTCTGACAAATAGAATAAACGAGGGAACGAGAGAAAGAGAGAGAGAGAGAGAAAGAGAGAGAGCAGTGGAGAAGGAAACAGAGAGATCAACCGGGGATCAGAGAGATATAGACAGCCAGGCGTCAAGGGGGAGGATAGGTCAGAGAGAGGGGGGGAGAGAGGAAGAGGCAAAGAGGGAAGAGAGGGGAAGAAAACAACTCAACTAAGACCACTGTTTGAGGAAAATGGCAACAGGACAGAGAGAGGCGAGATGAAAGATGAAAGTTTAGGGGGTATTTGGCTATTAGGGATGTGTTTTGGGAGTGGGGAGTAAGTGTCAGTTTAGGGCGTTTTACTCTTCTTCTTGGGCTCACTCCTCTGCTGCTGCAGCAGACTGGCACAGCCTCACAGCACCATCTTAAGAGCCCTCTGTCAGCAGCCGTAGTGCTGCTGGGAGGTCAACAGCTCCCTACACAGTCCATACATGTTACATGCTAAGACATAGATACATACAGTGCATTCAGAAAGTATTCAGAACCCTTGAATTTTCTATATTTTGTTCCAGCCTTATCCTAAAAAGGATTCATTTAAGACAAATACACAATACCCCATTATGACAAAGTGAAAAAAGGCTTTTAGACATTTTTGCAAATTCATAATAAAAACAAATAATAATCTTATTTACATAGGTATTCAGACCATTTGCTATGAGACTCGAAATTGAGATGTTTTTACAACTTGATTGGTCCACCTGTGGTCAATTCAATTGATTGGACATGATTTGGAAAGGCACATACCTGTCTGTATAAGGTCCCACAGGTGACAGTGCATGTCAGAGCAAAAACCAAGCCATGAGGTCGAAGGAAATGTCCATAGAGCTCTGAGACAGGATTTTGTCCAGGCACAGATCTGGAGAAGGGTACCAAAACATTTCTGCAGCATTGAAGGTCCCCAAGAACACAATGGCCACCATCATTCTTAAATGGAAGAAGGTTGGAAACAGCAATTGGGGGAGAAGGGCCTTGGTCGGGGAGGTGACCAAGAACCCAATGGTCACTCTGACAGAGCTCCAGAGTTCCTCTGTGGAGATGGGAGAACCTTCCAGAAGGACAATCATCTTTGCAGCACTCCACCAATCAGGCCTTTATGGTAGAGTGGCCAGACTGGAGGAAACCTGGCACCATCCATTCAGTGAAGCATGGTGTTGGCAGCATCATGCTGTGGGGATGTTTTTCAGCGGCAGTGACTGGGAGACTAGTCAGGATCGAGGGAAAGATGAACGGAGCAAGGCACTGAGAGGTCCTTGATGAAAACCTGTTCCAGAGCGCTCAGGACCTCAGACTGGGACGTAGGTTCACCTTCCAACAGGGCAACGACCCTAAGCACACAGCCAAGACAATGCAGGAGTTGGTCCGGGACAAGTCTCTGAATGTCCTTGTGTGGCCCAGTCGGAGCCCAGACTTGAACCCGATGAACATCAGAGAAAATAGCTGTGCAGTGACGCTCCCCATCCAATTTGACAGAGCTTGAGAGAGTCTGTGTAAAGGGTCTGAATACTTATGTAAATGTGATATTTCAGTTTGTTTTTATTTTATACATTTGCAAAAATGTTTTGCTTTGTAATTAAGGGGTATTGTGTGTAGATTGATGAGGGGGAAAAACAATATAATCCATTTTAGAATAAGGTTGTATGGTACGAAAACGTGGCACGACACACAGATACAGAGACATACAGACACAATACTTATGTCATGCAATAAAATGCAAATTAATTACTTAAAAATCATACAATGTGATTTTCTGGATTTTTGTTTTAGATTCCGTCTCTCACAGTTGAAGTGTACCTATGATAAAAAAATTACAGACCTCTACATGCTTTGTAAGTAGGAAAACCTGCAAAATCATCAGTGTATCAAATACTTGTTCTCCCCACTTTATTAAAGGGATAGTGGGAGATTTTAGTAATCAAGCCTCTTTTCTAGTCAGATGAACTCATGCATACCATTTGTCTCTCTGTGCAGTTTGAAGAAAATTTACTGCACACAGAGACATACAAATGTTATCCACGAGTTCATCTGACTCTAGATATGTTGCAAAGGGGCATAGCTGTCCAAATGTTGCACTATCCTTTTGAAATAAGAAAGAAATAACACAAATACACGCACCTGGCGAGGTTGAAGATGGGGACCAGCTTGCGACCCAGTATCTCTTTGTCTTTGAAGCCATCTGACTAGAGGATGACCTCTGCGATGAGCTCAATGTCTGTTTGGGACATGACCACGGGCCTGAACAGCTGCTTCAAGTTGTCAGGCAGCTGCTGTCTTCCTCCATAACCCTTACCAGCCCGGTTCAAGATTGGTGATAGAGAGAGACAGAGACAAAGAGAGAAAGAGAAAGCGAGAGAGAGGAAGGGCGGGCGGGCAGGCGGGCGGGCGGGCGGGAGAGAGACAGACAGATAGAGAGTGTGTCTCTCGGTCTCTCCCTCTCTGTCTCTATTTCCTCCCCCTCACTGCCTGTCAGGTGGACCCTAACTGGGGGGTGTTTATAATGTTGAACCCGGCTGGTACACAAACAGACCCCACAGAGCCCCAGGACAGCAACACAATTAGACCCAACCAAATCACGAGAAAACAAAAAGATAATTACTTGGCACATTGGAAAGAATTAACAAAAACTGAGAAAACTAGAATATTATTGGCCCTAAACAGAGAGTACACAGTGGCAGAATACCTGACCACTGTGACTGACCCAAACTTAAGGAAAGCTTTGACTATGTACAGACTCAATGAGCATAGCCTTGCTATTGAGAAAGGCCACCGTAGGCAGACCTGGCTCTCAAGAGAAGACAGACTATGTGCTCACTGCCCACAAAATGAGGTGGAAATTGAATTGAATTGTTTGTTTTTTTTCACTTTTGTATATTATCTACTTCACTTGCTTTGGCAATGTTAACATATGTTTCCCATGCCAATAAAGCCCCTTGAATTGAATTGAGAGAGATAAAGAGACAGAGAGACAGAGGAGGGCGGGCGGAAGAGACAGAGAGACAGAGACAGAGGAGGGTGGGTGGGAGAGACAGAGAGACAGAGACAGAGACAGAGGAGGGCGGGAGAGACAGAAAGACACAGGAGGGCGGGAGAGACAGAGAGACAGAGGAGGGCGGGAGAGACAGAAAGACAGAGGAGAGCGGGCGGGAGAGACAGAGAGACAGAGGAGGGCGGGAGAGACAGAGAGACAGAGGAGGGCGGGAGAGACAGAAAGACTGAGGAGGGCGGGAGATACAGCAAGACAGAGAGACAGAGGAGGGCGGGAGAGACAGAAAGACAGAAAGACATAGGAGGGCTGGCGGGAGAGACAGAAGAGGGCGGGCGGGAGAGACAGAGAGACAGAGGGCGGGAGAGACAGAGAGACAGAGGAGGGCGGGAGAGACAGAGAGACAGAGGAGGGCGGGAGAGACAGAAAGACACAGGAGGGCGGGAGAGACAGAAAGACAGAGGAGAGCGGGCGGGAGAGACAGAGAGACAGAGGAGGGCGGGAGAGACAGAGAGACAGAGGAGGGCGGGAGAGACAGAAAGACTGAGGAGGGCGGGAGATACAGCAAGACAGAGAGATGGAGGAGGGCGGGAGAGACAGAAAGACAGAAAGACATAGGAGGGCTGGCGGGAGAGACAGAAGAGGGCGGGCGGGAGAGACAGAGAGACAGAGGGCGGGAGAGACAGAGAGACAGAGGAGGGCGGGAGAGACAGGGAGACAGAGGAGGGCGGGCGGGAGTGACAGAGAGACAGAGGAGGGCGGGAGAGACAGAAAGACAGAGGAGAGCGGGCGGAGGGCGGGAGAGACAGAAAGACAGAGGAGAGCGGGCGGGAGAGACAGAAAGACAGAGGAGGGCGGGAGAGACAGAGAGACAGAGGAGGGCGAGCAGGAGAGACAGAGGAGGGCGGGCAGGAGAGACAGAGAGACAGAGGAAGGCGGGAGAGACAGAGAGACAGAGGAGGGCGGGAGAGACAGAGAGACAGAGGAGAGCGGGAGAAACAGAGAGACAGAGGAGAGCGGGAGAGAGAGAGACAGAGGAGAGCGGGAGGGACAGAGAGACAGAGGAGGGCGGGAGAGACAGAGAGACAGAGGAGGGCGGGCGGGAGAGGCAGAGAGAAAGAGGAGGTCGGGAGAGACAGAGAGACAGAGGAGGGCGGGAGAGACAGAGAGACAGAGGAGAGCGGGCGGGAGAGACAGAGAGACAGAGGAGGGTGGGCGGGAGAGACAGAGAGACAGAGGAGTGCGGGCGGGAGAGACAGAGAGACAGAGGAGGGCGGGAGAGACAGAGAGACAGAGGAGAGCGGGCGGGAGAGACAGAGAGACAGAGGGGGGCGGGCGAGACAGAGGAGGGCGGGAGAGACAGAGAGACAGAGGAGGGCAGGAGAGACAGAAAGACAGAGGAGAGCGGGCGGGAGAGACAGAGAGACAGAGGAGGGCGGGAGAGACAGAGGAGGGCAGGAGAGACAGAGAGACAGAGGAGGGTGGGAGAGAGAGACAGAGAGACAGAGGAGGGCGGGAGAGAGAGACAGAGAGACAGAGGAGGGCGGGAGAGACAGACAGAGGAGGGCGGGCTGGAGAGAATCAGAGAGACAGTGGAGGGCGGGCGGGCTGGAGAGAGACAGAGGAGTGCGGGCTGGAGAGAGAGAGAGAGAGAGACAGAGAGAGAGACAGAGGAGGGCGGGGGGGAGAGAGAGAGAGAGAGACAGAGGAGGGTGGGCTGGAGAGAGAGAGAGAGAGAGAGAGAGAGACAGAGAGAGAGACAGAGGAGGGCGGGGGAGAGACAGAGAGACAGAGGAGGCCAGGCTGGAAAGAGAGAGAGACAGAGGAGGGCGGGCTGGAGAGAGAGAGAGAGAGAGAGGAGGGAGGGCTGGAGAGAGAGAGAGAGAGAGACAGAGACAGAGAGAGAGACAGAGAGACAGAGGAGGGCGGGTTGGAGAGACAGAGAGACAGAGGAGGGCGGGAGAGACAGAGGAGGGCGGGAGAGACAGAGAGACAGAGGAGGGCGGGGGAGAGACATTTATTTTCATTTTTTCATTTCATTTTTTCATTTATCTATCCTTTATTAATTAATGTGTTTATTTAGTTATCCATCCCTTATATATCTATCATTTATTTATTCATCCTTTATTTATTTACCCTTTATTTATTTATCTATCTTTTTATTAATTTATGCATCATTTATTTATGTCGGTGCCAGCAGGGTTGTAGGGGTTTCCTCCCAAACCCATCATCATCGCCTGGGTCAGATAACACTTATCAGTCATGAGGGTGTAGACCAGCTTAGCCGCATTACCCAGGGAGAGATAGGGGAGAGGATAGAGGGAAAGAGACAGGGAGAGATAGGGGAGAGGACAGAGGGAAAGAGACAGGGAGAGATAGGGGAGAGGATAGAGGGAAAGAGACAGGGAGAGATAGGGGAGAGGATAGAGGGGAAGAGACAGGGAGAGATAGGGGAGAGGATAGAGGGAAAGAGACAGGGGGAGATAGGGGAGAGGATAGAGGGAAAGAGACAGGGAGAGATAGGGGAGAGGATAGAGGGAAAGAGACAGGGAGAGATAGGGGAGAGGGTAGAGGGAAAGAGACAGGGGGAGATAGGGGAGAGGATAGAGGGAAAGAGACAGGGAGAGATAGGGGAGAGGATAGAGGGAAAGAGACAGGGAGAGATAGGGGAGAGGATAGAGGGGAAGAGACAGGGAGAGATAGGGGAGAGGATAGAGGGAAAGAGACAGGGAGAGATAGGGGGAGAGGATAGAGGGAAAGAGACAGGGGAGATAGGGGGAGAGGATAGAGGGGAAGAGACAGGGAGAGATAGGGGAGAGGATAGAGGGAAAGAGACAGGGAGAGATAGGGGAGAGGATAGAGGGAAAGAGACAGGGAGAGATAGGGGAGAGGATAGAGGGAAAGAGACAGGGGGAGATAGGGGAGAGGATAGAGGGGGAGAGATAGGGGAGAGGATAGAGGGAAAGAGACAGGGTGAGATAGGGGAGAGGATAGATGGAAAGAGGCAGGGAGAGATAGGGGAGAGGATAGAGGGAAAGAGAAAGGGAGAGATAGGGGAGAGGATAGAGGGGAAGAGACAGGGAGAGATAGGGGAGAGGATAGAGGGAAAGAGACAGGGAGAGATAGGGGAGAGGATAGAGGGAAAGAGACAGGGAGAGATAGGGGAGAGGATAGAGGGAAAGAGACAGGGGGAGATAGGGGAGAGGATAGAGGGGGAGAGATAGGGGAGAGGATAGAGGGAAAGAGACAGGGGGAGATAGGGGAGAGGATAGAGGGAAAGAGACAGGGAGAGATAGGGGAGAGGATAGAGGGAAAGAGACAGGGAGAGATAGGGGAGAGGATAGAGGGAAAGAGACAGGGAGAGATAGGGGAGAGGATAGAGGGAAAGAGACAGGGAGAGATATGGGAGGGAGAGATGGGGAGAGGATAGAGGGAAAGAGACAGGGGAGATAGGGGAGAGGATAGAGGGAAAGAGACAGGGAGAGATAGGGGAGAGGATAGAGGGGAAGAGACAGGGAGAGATAGGGGAGAGGATAGAGGGAAAGAGACAGGGAGGGAGATAGGGGGAGAGGATAGAGGGAAAGAGACAGGGAGAGATAGGGGAGAGGATAGAGGGGAAGAGACAGGGAGAGATAGGGGAGAGGATAGAGGGAAAGAGACAGGGAGATAGGGGAGAGGATAGAGGGAAAGAGACAGGGGGAGATAGGGGAGAGGATAGAGGGAAAGAGACAGGGAGAGATAGGGGGAGAGGATAGAGGGGAAGAGACAGGGGAGATAGGGGGAGAGGATAGAGGGAAAGAGACAGGGGGAGATAGGGGAGAGGATAGAGGGAAAGAGACAGGGGGAGATAGGGGAGAGGATAGAGGGAAAGAGACAGGGAGAGATAGGGGAGAGGATAGAGGGAAAGAGACAGGGGAGATAGGGGAGAGGATAGAGGGAAAGAGACAGGGGAGATAGGGGGAGAGGATAGAGGGAAAGAGACAGGGAGAGATAGGGGAGAGGATAGAGGGAAAGAGACAGGGGGAGATAGGGGAGAGGATAGAGGGAAAGAGACAGGGGGAGATAGGGGAGAGGATAGAGGGAAAGAGACAGGGGGAGATAGGGGAGAGGATAGAGGGATAGAGACAGGGAGAGATAGGGGAGAGGATAGAGGGAAAGAGACAGGGGAGATAGGGGAGAGGATAGAGGGAAAGAGACAGTGTGAGATAGGGGAGAGGATAGAGGGAAAGAGACAGGGAGAGATAGGGGAGAGGATAGAGGGAAAGAGACAGGGAGAGATAGGGGAGAGGATATAGGGAAAGAGACAGGGGGAGATAGGGGAGAGGATAGAGGGAAAGAGACAGGGGGAGATAGGGGAGAGGATAGAGGGAAAGAGACAGGGAGAGATAGGGGAGAGGATATAGGGGGAGAGATAGGGGAGAGGATAGAGGGGGAGAGATAGGGGAGAGGATAGAGGGAAAGAGACAGGGGGAGATAGGGGAGAGGATAGAGGGGGAGAGATAGGGGAGAGGATAGAGGGAAAGAGACAGGGGGAGATAGGGGAGAGGATAGAGGGAAAGAGACAGGGAAAGATAGGGGAGAGGATAGAGGGAAAGAGACAGGGGGAGATAGGGGAGAGGATAGAGGGAAAGAGACAGGGAGAGATAGGGGAGAGGATAGAGGGGAAGAGACAGGGAGAGATAGGGGAGAGGATAGAGGGAAAGAGACAGGGGGAGATAGGGGAGAGGATAGAGGGAAAGAGACAGGGGGAGATAGGGGAGAGGATAGAGGGGGAGAGATAGGGGAGAGGATAGAGGGAAAGAGACAGGGAGAGATAGGGGAGAGGATAGAGGGAAAGAGACAGGGAGAGATAGGGGGAGAGGATAGAGGGGAAAGAGACAGGGAGAGATAGGGGAGAGGATAGGGGAAAGAGACAGGGGAGATAGGGGAGAGGATAGAGGGAAAGAGACAGGGAGAGATAGGGGAGAGGATAGAGGGGAAGAGACAGGGAGAGATAGGGGAGAAGATAGAGGGAAAGAGACAGGGGAGATAGGGGAGAGGATAGAGGGAAAGAGACAGGGGGAGATAGGGGAGAGGATAGAGGGAAAGAGACAGGGAGAGATAGGGGAGAGGATAGAGGGAAAGAGACAGGGAGAGATAGGGGAGAGGATATAGGGAAAGAGACAGGGAGAGAGAGAGAGGATAGAGGATAGAGGGAAAGAGACAGGGAGAGATAGGGGAGAGGATATAGGGAAAGAGACAGGGAGAGATAGGGGAGAGGATAGAGGGAAAGAGACAGGGGGAGATAGGGGAGAGGATAGAGGGGGAGAGATAGGGGAGAGGATAGATGGAAAGAGACAGGGAGAGATAGGGGAGAGGATAGAGGGAAAGAGACAGGGAGAGATAGGGGAGAGGATAGAGGGAAAGAGACATGGAGAGATAGGTGTAGAGGATAGAGGGAAAGAGACAGGGAGAGATATGGGAGAGGATATAGGGAAAGAGACAGGGAGAGAGAGAGAGGATAGAGGATAGAGGGAAAGAGACAGGGAGAGATAGGGGAGAGGATATAGGGAAAGAGACAGGGAGAGAGAGAGAGGATGAGAGTGTGTTGAGGCAGACTTTGCAGAGAGACTGCAGCACACACAGTGTTGCAGTGCTAATTGAGTCATTCTGAGAGGGGTCCTTATCTCTGGATGAACATCGCCCCCCAGTGGTGCTGTACTGTATAGCATTGTAGATGAACTGTTGCCTGGTCCTGAAGTGTGCAGAACTGTCATTTAGACGTGTATGTGTGTAGATGAGGTGTTTTCTGCGGTCAGAAGTGTATCTGTGTAGAGGTTTTGGTACCTGCTACTCGAATGTGTAGCTGAAGTGAGTGTCGACCATTTGTATGGAGCAGCGTTTGTCGTTGTTGATGTAGAGACGAAGCCGTTTCCTCCAAGCCCAGGCATCAGGGCTGCTCACCTCCACCTCACACATCTGCTTCACCACACTGATGTAATGGACGATGTGCAGTGTCAGCTT
The DNA here is from genome assembly GCF_036934945.1 of Oncorhynchus masou masou. Lineage (NCBI taxonomy): Eukaryota > Metazoa > Chordata > Actinopteri > Salmoniformes > Salmonidae > Oncorhynchus > Oncorhynchus masou. The sequence goes on from NW_027002595.1 coordinate 169,762, forward strand.
CAGCTTCACCACACTGATGTAATGGACGATGTGCAGGGTCAGCTTCAGCTTCACCACACTGATGTTATGGACGATGTTCAGGGTCAGATTCAGCTTCAACACACTGATGTTATGGACGATGTTCAGGGTCAGATTCAGCTTCAACACAATGATGTTATGGACGATGTTCAGGGTCAGCTTCAGCTTCAACACACTGATGTTATGGACGATGTTCAGGGTCAGATTCAGCTTCACCACACTGATGTTATGGACGATGTTCAGGGTCAGATTCAGCTTCAACACACTGATGTTATGGACGATGTTCAGGGTCAGATTCAGCTTCAACACACTGATGTTATGGACGATGTTCAGGGTCAGCTTCAGCTTCAACACACTGATGTTATGGACGATGTTCAGGGTCAGATTCAGCTTCAACACACTGATGTTATGGATGATGTTCAGGGTCAGATTCAGCTTCAACACACTGATGTTATGGACGATGTTCAGGGTCAGATTCAGCTTCACCACACTGATGTTATGGACGATGTTCAGGGTCAGATTCAGCTTCAACACACTGATGTTATGGACGATGTTCAGGGTCAGATTCAGCTTCAACACACTGATGTTATGGACGAGCTTCAGCTTCACCACACTGATGTAATGGACGATGTTCAGGGTCAGCTTCAGCTTCAACACACTGATGTTATGGACGATGTTCAGGGTCAGATTCAGCTTCAACACACTGATGTTATGGACGATGTTCAGGGTCAGCTTCAGCTTCACCACACTGATGTAATGGACGATGTTCAGGGTCAGCTTCAGCTTCAACACACTGATGTTATGGACGATGTTCAGGGTCAGATTCAGCTTCAACACACTGATGTTATGGACGATGTTCAGGGTCAGCTTCAGCTTCAACACACTGATGTTATGGATGATGTTCAGGGTCAGATTCAGCTTCAACACACTGATGTTATGGACGATGTTCAGGGTCAGATTCAGCTTCAACACACTTGACTCTGTAAGGGAACATACGACCAACACAGACCATACTAACAACACAGACCATACTACCAACACAGACCATACTACCAACACAGACCATACTACCAATACAGACCATACTACCAATACAGACCATACTACCAATACAGACCCTATGTCTCAAAATGTCTCCCTTTTACACATATTGTTCAAGGATTCTGATCAGATGGAGTCCCAGACTTGTTGCTGTGGCTGCTGAGAATACCGTTACGGTATTGAGAAGATCCTTTTAGATCTGCCCCTAGTCATGTCTCCCCCAGGACTGTATCTAATGCTTAGGTATTATCACAGTAGCCTCTCCCTCAGTCGGAGAGCTTCTCCTCCCCAGCCGGTCCCCACATCACCGTGGCCTCTCCCTCAGACGGAGAGCTTCTCCTCCCCAGCCGGTCCCCACATCACCGTGGCCTCTCCCTCAGACGGAGAGCTTCTCCTCCCCAGCCGGTCCCCACATCACCGTGGCCTCTCCCTCAGACGGAGAGCTTCTCCTCCCCAGCCGGTCCCCACATCACCGTGGCCTCTCCCTCAGACGGAGAGCTTCTCCTCCCCAGCCGGTCCCCACATCACCGTGGCCTCTCCCTCAGACGGAGAGCTTCTCCTCCCCAGCCGGTCCCCACATCACCGTGGCCTCTCCCTCAGTCGGAGAGCTTCTCCTCCCCAGCCAGTCCCTACATCACCGTGGCCTCTCCCTAAGACGGAGAGCTTCTCCTCCCCAGCTGGTCCCCACATCACTGTGGCCTCTCCCTCAGACGGAGAGCTTCTCCTCCCCAGCCAGTCCCTACATCACCGTGGCCTCTCCCTAAGACGGAGAGCTTCTCCTCCCCAGCCGGTCCCCACATCACCGTGGCCTCTCCCTCAGACGGAGAGCTTCTCCTCCCCAGCCGGTCCCCACATCACCGTGGCCTCTCCCTAAGACGGAGAGCTTCTCCTCCCCAACCAGTCCCCACATCACCGTGGCCTCTCCCTAAGACGGAGAGCTTCTCCTCCCCAGCCGGTCCCCACATCACCGTGGCCTCTCCCTAAGACGGAGAGCTTCTCCTCCCCAGCTGGTCCCCACATCACCGTGGCCTATCCCTCAGACGGAGAGCTTCTCCTCCCCAGCCGGTCCCCACATCACCGTGGCCTCTCCCTAAGACGGAGAGCTTCTCCTCCCCAGCCAGTCCCCACATCAACGTGGCCTCTCCCTCAGTCGGAGAGCTTCTCCTCCCCAGCTGGTCCCCACATCACCCTGTCCTCTCCCTCAGACGGAGAGCTTCTCCTCCCCAGCTGGTCCCCACATCACCCTGTCCTCTCCCTCAGTCAGAGAGCTTCTCCTCCCCAACCAGTCCCCACATCACCCTGTCCTCTCCCTCAGACGGAGAGCTTCTCCTCCCCAACCAGTCCCCACATCACCGTGGCCTCTCCCTCAGACGGAGAGCTTCTCCTCCCCAACCAGTCCCCACATCACCGTGGCCTCTCCCTCAGTCGGAGAGCTTCTCCTCCCCAGCCGGTCCCCACATCACCGTGGCCTCTCCCTAAGACGGAGAGCTTCTCCTCCCCAGCCAGTCCCCACATCACCGTGGCCTCTCCCTCAGTCGGAGAGCTTCTCCTCCTCAGCTGGTCCCCACATCACCCTGGCCTCTCCCTCAGACGGAGAGCTTCTCCTCCCCAACCAGTCCCCACATCACCGTGGCCTCTCCCTCAGTCGGAGAGCTTCTCCTCCTCAGCTGGTCCCCACATCACCCTGGCCTCTCCCTCAGATGGAGAGCTTCTCCTCCCCAGCTGGTCCCCACATCACCCTGGCCTCTCCCTCAGTCAGAGAGCTTCTCCTCCCCAGCTGGTCCCCACATCACCCTGGCCTCTCCCTCAGTCGGAGAGCTTCTCCTCCCCAGCTGGTCCCCACATCACCGTGGCCTCTCCCTCAGACGGAGAGCTTCTCCTCCCCAGCTGGTCCCCACATCACCCTGGCCTCTCCCTCAGACGGAGAGCTTCTCCTCCCCAACCAGTCCCCACATCACTGTGGCCTCTCCCTCAGTCGGAGAGCTTCTCCTCCCCAACCAGTCCCCACATCACTGTGGCCTCTCCCTCAGTCGGAGAGCTTCTCCTCCCCAGCCGGTCCCCAGCCGGTCCCCACATCACTGTGGCCTCTCCCTCAGTCAGAGAGCTTCTCCTCCCCAGCTGGTCCCCACATCACCGTAGCCTCTCCCTCAGTCGGAGTGCTTCTCCTCCCCAGCCGTTCCCCACATCACCGTAGCCTCTCCCTCAGTCCGAGAGCTTCTCCTCCCCAACCGGTCCCCACATCACCGTAGCCTCTCCCTCAGTCCGAGAGCTTCTCCTCCCCAGCTGGTCCCCACATCACTGTAGCCTCTCCCTCAGTCCGAGCGCTTCTCCTCCCCAGCCGGTCCCCACATCACCGTGACCTCTCCCTCAGTCGGAGTGCTTCTCCTCCCCAGCCGGTCCCCACATCACCGTGGCCTCTCCCTCAGTCCGAGCGCTTCTCCTCCCCAGCCGGTCCCCACATCACCGTGACCTCTCCCTCAGTCGGAGTGCTTCTCCTCCCCAGCCGGTCCCCACATCACTGTAGCCTGACATACCTTCTACTCCTGCCCAGTGACTCCTCCACCCCCCTACCTTTATGCTGTTGGAGATGTGAATGAGGTTCCTGAGGGGATCACCTCTCCCTCTAGAGAACGCAAGTCCACAATGTTGGTGCCTACAGAGAACATGTTTACAGTATATTCACTGTAATTACAGACACATTTGTTTCACCAGAGGACAGCTTCTTTATTCGTTACTGTATGACATTGGGATTTGGGATTTGGGATTTTTGTGTGTGTGTGTGTGTGTGTGTGTGTGTGTGTGTGTGTGTGTGTGTGTGTGTGTGTGTGTGTGTGTGTGTGTGTGTGTGTGTGTGTGTGTGTGTGTGTGTGTTGTGTGTGTGTGTGTGTGTGTGTGTGTGTGTGTGTGTGTGTGTGTGTGTGTGTGTGTGTGTGTGTGTGTGTGTGTGTGTGTGTGTGTGTGTGTGTGTGTGTGTGTTTGTGTGTGTGTGTGTGTGTGTGTGTGTGTGTGTATGTGTCAGGTCCATTATGGCTGACATCCAGAGAGACAATATGGTGAGCAAGAGAATGGTCGTGAACAGGCAAAAAGGTCAAAACCAGATCAGAGTCCAGGAGGTACAAAGTGGCAGACAGGCTCCTGGTCAAGGCAGGCAGAATGGTCAGGCAGGCAGAAAGGTCAGGCAGTCAGAAAGGTCAAGGCAGGCAGAAAGGTCAAGGCAGGCAGAAAGGTCAAGGCAGGCAGAAAGGTCAAGGCAGGCAGAAAGGTCAAGGCAGGCGGTTACAAAGTCCAGAAACGGACAAGAGTCAAAACCGGGAGGACTAGAAAAAGGAGAAATGCAAAAAGCAGGCGAAAGGGAAAAATGCTGGTTGACTTGGAAACATACAAGACGAAATGGCACAGAGAGACAGGAAACACAGGGATAAATACACTGGTACATAGAGACAGGAAACACAGGGATAAATACACTGGCACAGAGAGACAGGAAACACAGGGATAAATACACTGGCACAGAGAGACAGGAAACACAGGGATAAATACAATGGCACAGAGAGACAGGAAACACAGGGATAAATACACTGGCACAGAGAGACAGGAAACACAGGGATAATTACACTGGCACAGAGAGACAGGAAACACAGGGATAAATAAACTGACAGAGAGACAGGAAACACAGGGATAACAAGACACACCTGGAGGGGGTGGAGACAATAACAAGGACAGGTGAAACATATCAGGGTGTGACAAGGTGTTCTTTAATGGAAGCCTCTCCAACATAATCCAGGTAGAATCAGGAATTCCCCAAGGTAGCTATCTAGGCCCTTTACGTTTTTCAATTTTTACTAATGAATTGCCACTGGCTTTGAGGAAAGCCAGTGTGTCTATGTATGCGGATACCTCAACACTGTTCATGTCAGCTACTACGGCGACTGAAATTACTGCAAAACTTAACAAAGAGTTGTAGTTAGTTTCAGAGTGGGTGGCAAGGAATAAGTTAGTCCTAAATATTTGTAAAACAAATATCATTGTATTTGGGACAAATCATTCACTAAACCCTAAACCTCAACTAAATTGTGCAATGAATTATGTGGAAATTGAGCAGGTTGAGGTGACTAAACTGCTTGGAGTAACCCTGGATTGTAAACTGTCATGGTCAAAACATATTGATATAGTAGCTAAGATGGGAGAAGTATGTTCATGATAAAGCATTGCTCTACCTTCTTAACAGCACTGTCAACAAGGCAGGTCCTACTGGACCTGTTTCTACCTTCTAAACAGCACTGTCAACAAGGCAGGTCCAACTGGCCCTAGTTTCTACCTTCTTAACAGCACTGTCAACAAGGCAGGTCCTACAGGCCCTAGTTTCTACCTTCTTAACAGCAGTCAACAAGGCAGGTCCTACAGGCCCTAGTTTCTACCTTCTTAACAGCACTATCAACAAGGCAGGTCCTACAGGCCCTAGTTTCTACCTTCTTAACAGCACTGTCAACAAGGCAGATCCTACAGGCCCTAGTTTCTACCTTCTTAACAGCACTATCAACAAGGCAGGTCCTACAGGCCCTAGTTTCTACCTTCTTAACAACACTGTCAACAAGGCAGGTCCTACAGGCCCTAGTTTCTATCTTCTTAACAGCACTGTCAACAAGGCAGGTCCTACAGGCCCTAGTTTTGTTGCATCTGGACTACTGTTCAGTCGTGTGGTCAGGTGCCACAAAAAAGGACTTGCAATTGGTTCAGAACAGGGCAGCACGGCTGGCCCTTGGATGTACACAGAGAGCTAATATAAATAATATGCATGTCAATCTCTCCTGGCTCAAAGTGGAGGAGAGATTGACTTCATCACTGCTTGTATTTATGAGAGGTATTGACATGTTGAAAGCACCGAGCTGTCTGTTTGAACAACTGGCGCACAGCTCAGACACCCACGCATATCCCACAAGACATGCCACAAGAGTTCCAGAATGATAAAAATGCTACAATGCCACAATCCACAAGTCCAGAACAGACTATGGAAGGCGCACAGTACTAAATAGAGCCATGACTGCATGGAGCTAAATTCCACATCAAGTAATTCATGAAAGCAGTACAATTAGATTTAAAAAAAAAGATTAAAAACCACCTTATGGAACAGCTGGGACTATGAAGCAACACAAACATGGTCAAAGACACACACACACACACACACACACACACACACATTATACACACACATACACATGTATTTTGTACTGTATATATGTGGTAGTGGTGGAGTAGGGGTCTGAGGGCACACGGTCTGTGAGTGGTTAGCCAGGTCTTCATCTGTGTCTGGTGTTAGCTATAGTGGCTAGCCAGGTCTTCATTCATTCATTCATTCATTCCAGAGGGACATCAGAGACTGTAACGTTCTGTGCTTCACGGAAACATGGCTCACTGGAGAGACGCTATCCGAAGCGGTGCAGCCAACGGGTTTCTCCACGCATCGCGCCGACAGAAACAAACACCTTTCTGGTAAGAAGAGGGGTGGTGGTGTATGCCTTATGGCTAACGAGGCATGGTGAGATGAAAGAAACATACAGGAACTCAAATCCTTCTGTTCACCTGATTTAGAATTCCTCACAATCAAATGTAAACCGCATTATCTACCAAGAGAATTCTGTTTGATTATAATCACAGCCGTATATATCCCCCCCCCAAGCAGACACATCGATGGCTCTGAACAAACTTTATTTAACTCTTTAAAAACTGGAAACCATTTATCCGGAGGCTGCATTCATTGTTGCTGGGGATTTTAACAAGGCTAATCTGAAAACAAGACTCCCTAAATTTTATCAGCATATCGATTGCGCAACCAGGGGTGGAAAAACCTTGGATCACTGTTACTCTAACTTCCGCGATGCATATAATGCCCTGCCCCGCCCCCTTTTCGGAAAAGCTGACCACGACTCCATTTTGCTGATACCTGCCTACAGACAAAAACTAAAACAAGAAGCTCCCACGCTGAGGTCTGTCCAACGCTGGTCCGACCAAGCTGACTCCACACTCCAAGACTGCTTCCATCACGTGGACTGGGACATGTTTCGTATTGCGTCAGATAACAACATTGACGAATACGCTGATTCAGTGTGCGAGTTCATTAGAACGTGCGTTGAAGATGTCGTTCCCATAGCAACGATTAAAACATTCCCTAACCAGAAACCGTGGATTGATGGCAGCATTCGCGTGAAACTGAAAGCGCGAACCACTGCTTTCAATCAGGGCAAGGTGTCTGGTAACATGACTGAATACAAACAGTGCAGCTATTCCCTCCGTAAGGCTATCAAACAAGCTAAGCGTCAGTACAGAGACAAAGTAGAATCTCAATTCAACGGCTCAGACACAAGAGGCATGTGGCAGGGTCTACAGTCAATCACGGACTACAGGAAGAAATCCAGCCCAGTCACGGACCAGGATGTCTTGCTCCCAGGCAGACTAAATAACTTTTTTACCCGCTTTGAGGACAATACAGTGCCACTGACACGGCCTGCAACGGAAAAATGCGGTCTCTCCTTCACTGCAGCCGAGGTGAGTAAAACATTTAAATGTGTTAACCCTCGCAAGGCTGCAGGCCCAGACAGCATCCCCAGCCGCGCCCTCAGAGCATGCTCAGACCAGCTGGCTGGTGTGTTTACGGACATATTCAATCAATCCCTATACCAGTCTGCTGTTCCCACATGCTTCAAGAGGGCCACCATTGTTCCTGTTCCCAAGAAAGCTAAGGTAACTGAGCTAAACGACTACCGCCCCGTAGCACTCACTTCCGTCATCATGAAGTGCTTTGAGAGACTAGTCAAGGACCATATCACCTCCACCCTACCTGACACCCTAGACCCACTCCAATTTGCTTACCGCCCAAATAGGTCCACAGACGATGCAATTTCAACCACACTGCACACTGCCCTAACCCATCTGGACAAGAGGAATACCTATGTGAGAATGCTGTTCATCGACTACAGCTCGGCATTCAACACCATAGTACCCTCCAAGCTCGTCATCAAGCTCGAGACCCTGGGTCTCGACCCCGCCCTGTGCAACTGGGTACTGGACTTCCTGACGGGCCGCCCCCAGGTGGTGAGGGTAGGTAACAACATCTCCTCCCCGCTGATCCTCAACACTGGGGCCCCACAAGGGTGCGTTCTGAGCCCTCTCCTGTACTCCCTGTTCACCCACGACTGCGTGGCCACACACGCCTCCAACTCAATCATCAAGTTTGCGGACGACACAACAGTGGTAGGCTTGATTACCAACAACGACGAGACGGCCTACAGGGAGGAGGTGAGGGCCCTCGGAGTGTGGTGTCAGGAAAAAAACCTCACACTCAACGTCAACAAAACTAAGGAGATGATTGTGGACTTCAGGAAACAGCAGAGGGAACACCCCCCTATCCACATCGATGGAACAGTAGTGCAGAGAGAAGCAAGTTTTAAGTTCCTCGGCATACACATCACAGACAAACTGAATTGGTCCACTCACACAGACAGCATCGTGAAGAAGGCGCAGCAGCGCCTCTTCAACCTCAGGAGGCTGAAGAAATTCGGCTTGTCACCAAAAGCACTCACAAACTTCTACAGATGCACAATAGAGAGCATCCTGGTGGGCTGTATCACCACCTGGTACGGCAACTGCTCCGCCCTCAACCGTAAGGCCCTCCAGAGGGTAGTGAGGTCTGCACAACGCATCACCGGCAAACTACCTGCCCTCCAGGACACCTACACCACCCGATGTTACAGGAAGGCCATAAAGATCATCAAGGACATCAACCACCCGAGCCACTGCCTGTTCACCCCGCTATCATCCAGAAGGCGAGGTCAGTACAGGTGCATCAAAGCTGGGACCGAGAGACTGAAAAACAGCTTCTATCTCAAGGCCATCAGACTGTTAAACAGCCACCACTAACATTGAGTGGCTGCTGCCAACACACTGACACTGACTCAACTCCAGCCACTTTAATAATGGGAATTGATGGGAAATGATGTAAATATATCACTAGCCACTTTAAACAATGCTACCTTATATAATGTTACTTACCCTACATTATTCATCTCATATGCATACGTATATACTGTACTCTATATCATTGACTGCATCCTTATGTAATACATGTATCACTAGCCACTTTAACTATGCCACTTTGTTTACATACTCATCTCATATGTATATACTAAACTCGATACCATCTACTGTATCTTGCCTATGCTGCTCTGTACCATCACTCATTCATATATCCTTATGTACATATTCTTTATCCCCTTACACTGTGTATAAGACAGTAGTTTAGGAATTGTTAGTTAGATTACTTGTTGGTTATTACTTCATTGTCGGAACTAGAAGCACAAGCATTTCGCTACACTCGCATTAACATCTGCTAACCATGTGTATGTGACAAATAAAATTTGATTTGATTTTGATTTGATCATCTGTGTCTGGTGTTAGCTATAGTGGCTAGCCAGGTCTTCATCTGTGTCTGGTGTTAGCTATAGTGGCTAGCCAGATCTTCATCTGTGTCTGGTGTTAGCTATAGTGGCTAGCCAGGTCTTCATCTGTGTCTGGTGTTAGCTATAGTGGCTAGCCAGGTCTTCATCTGTGTCTGGTGTTAGCTATAGTGGCTAGCCAGATCTTCATCTGTGTCTGTGTCTAGCCAGGTCTTCATCTGTGTTAGCTATAGTGGCTAGCCAGGTCTTCATCTGTGTCTGGTGTTAGCTATCTTCAGTGGCTAGCCAGGTCTTCATCTGTGTCTGGTGTTAGCTATAGTGGTCTTCATCTGTGTCTAGCCAGATCTTCATCTGTGTCTGGTGTTAGCTATAGTGGCTAGCCAGGTCTTCATCTGTGTCTGGTGTTAGCTATAGGTCTTCATCTGTGTCTGGTGTTAGCTATGGCTAGCCAGGTCTTCATCTGTGTCTGGAGTTAGCTATAGTGGCTAGCCAGGTCGTCATCTGTGTCTGATGTTAGCTATAGTGGCTAGCCAGGTCTTCATCTGTGTCTGGTGTTAGCTATAGTGGCTAGCCAGGTCTTCATCTGTGTCTGGTGTTAGCTATAGTGGCTAGCCAGGTCTTCATCTGTGTCTGGTGTTAGCTATAGTGGCTAGCCAGGTCGTCATCTGTGTCTGATGTTAGCTATTCTGGTGTTGTGTTGTGTTGCTGTAATGAATGACTGCATATTGAAAGGTTAGACTCTTACTGTAGCTGCTGGTCCCTCCTGGCTCCCTGCAGGAGATGGTCATCTAGAAGAGAGAACAGGGGGTTAATACAGCTGATATTTATACAGACAGAGCCAGACTGACTGACAGACTGGCTGCACATCAGAGAGAGAGAGAGAGAGAGAGAGAGAGAGAGAGAGAGAGAGACCAAACCTTCGATCTGTATTTACAGTTTAGCTAATAAATCTAATAAATACAGTCTCCCCATAAAACCTTGTCCAGTTCATTTAATATTTGTAATGCCTATAAGCCAATATTTAGTAGTGTTTTGGGGTGACATGTGTCCCCCAGTGCCAATATTTCTAGTAGTGTGTTTTTGGGGGTATACGGTCCCCCAGTGCCAATATTTAGTAGTGTGTTTTTGGGGCATACTGTCCTCCAGAGCCAATATTTAGTAGTGCTTTGGGTATACGGCCCCCCAGTGCCAGCTATTTAGTAGTGGGGCTTGGGGTGCATACGGTCCCATGCCAATATTTAGTAGTGGTTGGGTATACGTCCCCAGTGCCAATATTTAGTAGGTTTTGGGTATACGGTCCCCCAGTGCCAATATTTAGTAGTGTGTTTTTGGGGGTATACTATCCCCCAGTGCCAATATTGCAGTGTGTTTTGGGTATACGGTCCCCCTAGTGCCAATATTTAGTAGTGTGTTTTTGGGGTATACTATCCCCAGGTGCCAGTATTTTTATAGGGTTTTTAAAGGGCACGGTCCCCCCAGTGCCAATATTTAGTAGTGTGTTTTGGGGTATATGTCCTCCCAGTGCCAATATTTAGCAGGTTTTGGGGCATACGGTCCCCCAGTGCCAATATTTAGTAGTGTGTTTTGGGCATACGGTCCCCAGGCTAATATTTAGTAGTGTGTTTTTGGGGTATACGGTCCCCTAGTGCCAATATTTAGTAGTGTGTTTTTGTATAATGGCCCCAGTGCCAATATTTAGTAGTGTGTTTTTGCAGCGGTCTCCAGTGCCAATAATAGTAGTGTGTTTTTGGGGTATACGTGTCCCCCTCTAGAGCCACATTTAGTAGTGTGTTTTTGGGGTATATGGTCCCCCCAGAGCCAATATTTATAGTGTGTTTTGGGGCATACGGTCCTCCTAGAGCCAATATTTAGTAGTGTGTTTTTGTAGGTATTGAATCTCTGTGCTAATATTTAGTAGAAAGTGTGTTTCTTTTTGGGGTATAATGTCCCCAGCACAACATTTAGTAGTGTTTTGGGTATGTCCCCCGAGTGCCAATATTTAGTAGTGTATTTTTGCATACTGTCCTAAAGCAATATTTAGTATGTTTTTAGTACGGTCCTCAGTGCCAATATTTAGTAGTGTGTTTTTGGGGTATACG